>NC_056525.1:29966359-30017036 GCF_019175285.1 Sceloporus undulatus | reverse complement strand
ACTCCTGTAATTACTCGCTGTTCTCTGGTTCCTTAGACTGGATATTCCCCTCTGCTGTCATGATCAGTGTATTCACAACAAAGAGTGAACAGGAATCAGTGTAGGGATGCCAGTATTATTGTTCCAAAGCCATTTTTAATCAGGAAGACCATATTGGCTATACTTTTAGTGCTTGGAAAGCAACCCTTGAAGAAAGAATGTTGTATGAACTGCTTTACAGAAGTCCAGTAGGTCACGGTCAACAAACATTGCAAATAATTCAGGAGCCCTCCACCTGGTTATAATATTTGCCAAGTCACAACTAGGAAACATTAAAAGTACTTAAAAAGCAGGGGAATTGGGCACATTACTTAGAGTTCTTTCTAGGACAGATACATATTTCCAAGAGGGTTGATGTATTTGATTACGTTCAAGCAGGAGCAGCTAAGTAGTGCTTTGGACAAGCAAAGTATTGGAGAATGTATTCTGTTGTGTTTCTGTCCTGTCTTATTTTGAAAGCTGAGCTCGGTCTTTGATAAACAACAATAATTATAAAAACAATATAATAATTGATTGATTGATGATGATGAACTCGGCAAGGATGAAAAACCTGTCATCATCCAGATGTTGATTAATGACTATTGTTATTATCCTTCACCATTACTCAGGCTGGTAGGGGCTGATGGGACCCAGAATCCAAAAATATCTAATGGGACAAAGGTTTCCTAAACCTATCTAAACATTGTAAGGGCATAGCAAATTGTGTAGACCTTGGAAATGGAGATATCCACTCACCTTGAAGCTGTTGAACTACTGATATAGTCAACATTCATAAAATTTTGTGTACAGGCAAAGACAAGTGTTCTGTTTGGTTGCCTACTAATCAGTATGAATAACACTTCTCTTTATGTAAAACTATGCCGTTGCAATTAGGTATGCTTAGTTTTTTGTGGGTTTTTTGGGCTATGTGGCCATGTTCTAGCAGAGTTTCTTTCTGACGTTTCGCCAGCATCTGTGGCTGGCATCTTCAGAGAATGCTTTGCCTGGAAAAATTAGGCATGCTATTTTATTAACATTCAATGGGATCCTGTTCTTAAAATAAAAACTATCAAATTGCTTCAGGATGGCATGTTTTGCTGTTAAATGGTGGCTGTTAGTATTCTGTGGTAAAATCTAAAGTAGGCATTAAAAGGCTTTAAACTTGAACCTAATTAAAATAGGAAATCTAGCAAAGGTTTTTAATTTGCCAAATAAGCCAAGAGCCTTATAATGAACTCTGCTTTGGTGTATCAGCTCCCGTTGTGCAAAAATTATTTAAAGGCTAAGACAGAAACTTGTAAAAATCAGCACAGCACTTTTTAGCATGTGTGATCTATGCTGTACTCTCATCTGATCTGGCAATCCCCAGCTGTTTAGCAAAATCCAGTAATACTGTTTGGAAAATTCCCACAAAGGTGAAATCAATCAAAAATTGTATAAGAAAATTACTGGAATTTGGTTTACAAAACTGATAGGAAGGAAATAAAATTAAAATTAATGGGGGGAAATAATGGAATTTTAAGTAGTAAATAGCCCAGTGTCTTTCACTGCAATCCTCCCTCAGGATATCTAAAGAAAATACAACTCGTAACACATGTAATATATTCTGTCCAATATGCCATGTTGTATAAGATTTTTGTTTTAAATTATTGTCAGTCTGAATATAATTATTGTCTGAGTATATTACATGAAGTTTATATTATTAATATTTTAAATTTTGTTTGATTTATGGTTTGTTCTTTCAGCATCTCCAAGGAAAATTTCCACTGGAAAGTTTCAGCAGTTTATTGTTACTTTAAAGTTCTGTATTTCTGGGCCCTGTTTATGAATGGGAATCAGTCTGAGTATAGGAGTGTGAAAATGAGCCAGTAGCTATTCAAACATTTTAACAGAAAATGAAAACTGGAAAGTTTTAAGTTTCTTATTTGACTTCTTAGTGTCAGGATTGTGTGCCTTATTCTATATCATGATAGTTCCTCATGTGTCCATTTAGAAATTTCTTTCATTAGGATCCTGCCTTAGTCTTAACGCTCTTCAAAATCTGCATGAAAATTCATAATTTTGTGTGTGTGTGTGTGTTGCTCACAAAACACACATTTTGGTATGTGCTTTGTCCTAAGAGAAGTGTTTAGGCCTCTTTTAATTTCTGCATACTCCTCCCCCCTTTTTATGACACTGCTGCTGAATCATGTTAACACTGAATGTCTACCTGTATATTTTTATTTGGAGATATGAGGTGGATTTATGTTAAGATGAAAGTAAATACCAGAGCTGGGGAAAGTGTGGCCTGGGGGCCCTCAGGGTTTCCCAGCACCCCCTTCCTCATTGTTGAATTCAAAAATATTGGCATCATCCCACAGGTAGTCCTTTTTTTTTTTTTTTTTGGTCTTTTTCTAAGTTGTTTTACGACCAAGATATGTCTTTTATAAGGTAGGAAGTGATGTAGAAGTTGAATTCCAACTGACTTGATATTTTCCTAAAATGTCCAAGGCATTGAAAGTATGGGCAGGATACCACGGTCCAGGTATTCCACCTATAGGTCTGGCCCAATCCCATTCCTGGTACTTACCTGGGCCAACACAGGAGGGTGTTCCACTTGGAGCTACCGCCATCACACCCACTTTACCTGCCACCACCAATCCCTATGAAGACATCCACTATGTCCTGTAAGGGCAGAAACAGGGTGCCTTGCTCTATCCACATGACCAGGTAACCCCTTCTGATGTCACAGGCTGTGACTGGGGTCTTCGCAGTGAGTGGCAGTATTGGCAGCAGGCAAGGGGCTACAGCAGCTGTCTTATCTGGCCACTGTCATGGCGGAGTTTCTGAGAAACTCAGCTGCAAACAACTGATCTTTTTACACCAGGAAAAAGGACCGTTGGGCTAGGGTTGGGACAGATCCACCAGATCAGTAACTGGTCTGCCTGATCCCAGCCCAGGGTTATTGGCCTGTGTCATCTAACAGGATGACGCCAGGTTGGGGGGGGGGGGGAATGGACCTTTTGGACTGTGTATGCAGCCCTCAAGAAAGGGCAAAAATGTTGCCCTCCACTCCTTATAGGATTATGGGGGACAGGTCAGATTTTTCAGCTGTTTCTCAACTCCTGATATATACTAACACTTTTCTGTGTTTTTCGACATCCAAAAATTCCACTCACATTTCAATAGGTCAAATAGTAGTCTATAGGGGAATAGAGATGGGCAGAAAGGGGCAGCCAGGTGCCACTCATTCCAGCCCCAGATGGAGGCTGCAGCAAATGCCACGCACGGCCTCTGGCAGGCCTAACAACAACCTTCTCCTGGTGGGTTCTTTTTACACCATGCACAGGGTGACATTGGTGCACTCAAGTACAACAATGATGTCCACGTACCATGGTGCTGTTTGGGTGCTGCACCACACGGACATCACCATTGTGCACCCTGTATGGACGGGCACGCATAATGATGGTGCCCGTGCACCGATAGTAAGGATGGCCGTGTGTGGATGCCCAGCCCTACATAACCCTAATTTTGGCCCCAGGCCAGCGCAAAGCCATGAGGTTTGCACCCTTTACTAAGGACTGGAGAAGAAAGGGAAAGGCCGTGAGATCTGGCAGCCCTGTTTTGTACTCACAGATGTATTCAGAACACCTTTATTTTAGATGGCTTGCATATTCTTAAATATTTATAAAACGTTGTTCAAAGTGTTTCACTTATATTGTTTCTACAATCCTTGCTACTCCTCTGTTAATCTGGCTGCAGGTGGTTGGCTGAGAGACATTGGCTTGTTTAAGACCACCTGGTGGGTTTATGGCTGAGGCTAGCTTTGAACCAAGTTCACAGTTCACACTCTTAGCCATTATGCTCCGCTAGCTATTTTGGCTATATTTTAAGGCCTAGGGGATCCTGCAGTATTCAATTAAAATAAACATAATTTAATTTTTCATAAGTTTTGATTCATTCACCAGCCTAGCTATACAGCTTTAAATGTATGAAACGCCAAACAATTTTCCATTTCTTTAAATACTAAGCATTTTCATTACTTGACAGCCAGAACAGATCAGAAATGAAGGAGTATTTCAGGTGCTGCTGAGTGTAACTGCAACATTAAGTTCTCCAGTTCTCATTTTTAATGTTCTGGCAGAAGTCAGATAATTCTCTATAAACCCACTGCATAAATCCACTGTGCTCTACACCAGCTGTTAATTTTTATTTTAGACTCATTTCTTTTGCTGTATACTAGTGGATGCCAGTGACTTTTACACCTAATGTTTCATACAACACTGGACAGGTTTTTATAGAGCTGAGTTGGAAACAAACTCTTGCCATGCTTCATAAATTATTATCTTTTTTTAAAAAAACATCCATGACTCCATTCCTTTTGTGGCATGGGAAAGTTCCACACCACTGCATGCATCTTAAATGAAAAGAACTGGAAGTTAAAAAGAAAATACAGCATAGCGAAGAGTGAGTGAGAGAAATGTTAATACATAGTGGAGAGGTTTAAACACCTATTTTAGAACTTTAGGCAGGCATCAAGGGGTCTGTGACTATAACACAACTTGAAAAGGGGCAGCAAGAGTAGATTGAATAGCCTAGACTAAACCAAGCACTCTTGCAATGATCCAGACTAACCATTCTTAGAGTTGACCTACTGGAATCAATGAGACCTGAGTTAGAAGAAACTTGTCCTATTGATTTCACTGGATCTGCTCAAAGCAAGACTGGAAGCTTGACTGCTTAATGCCACACTCAGCCTGAAGCCAGTGATGGCAGTTATTGTGATGTTTGGCTACTTCTGGGGAGTTGCCCTAAACTAAGGAAAGTCAGGGAAACCTCATAGAATCATAGAGTTGGAAGAGACCTCAAAGGCCATCTAGTCCAAGCTCCTGCTGTGTAGGAACACACAATCAAAGCACCTTTGACAGCTGGCCATCCAGCCTCTGACTTTAACAATTTTAAACAGTAGTTTAAATGTCTATATGGATATATTTATTTTGAGATATGAGGTGGGTTTATATGGGTGAGTTTATGTTATGTCCTGTATATGTCTACCCAGAAATAGGTCTCCTTAAATTCAAACTCCCCCCCCCCACACACAAATATACAGTCGCCCCTCCAAGTCTGCAGACTTGAAATCGGCAGAGTTGATGATCCACGGAGGGCGACCCGCAATTTAGGTGAATGGGGTGTGTTCCCATGGTGCATGCCCTGTGATTGCGCACAGGAGCACACCCCATTCATTTCAATGGGACTTCATTATCTGAGAGTCTCCTAACCTGGGGGCGTTTGGAACAGATCCCCGCGAGTTAGGAGGGGTGACTGCACATGATTTTCATACAAGGAGTGCAAATTGAAATTGGAGCAATACAAAGATAGCTGTGTGGATGCTCCCATTTTTGCAAACAGCTGCCATAGGCTGGTTGTGTCCATTTGGGAGTCATAATGTGTGTGAGGAGAAATTTTCTTACCAAATGGAAATCAGTCCCTCAAAATTTGAAATTTGCCTCATTAGGAAGAACATGCTCAAGCTTTGCATTGTTTCCAA
Source organism: Sceloporus undulatus (assembly GCF_019175285.1). Lineage (NCBI taxonomy): Eukaryota > Metazoa > Chordata > Lepidosauria > Squamata > Phrynosomatidae > Sceloporus > Sceloporus undulatus. Next base: position 30,011,491 of record NC_056525.1, on the reverse strand, counting down.
AGCTTTCAAGAGAAAAGCTTCATTTACGCATTATTATCGTAAGTAATTTTGGGCTCAAAGAACAAGTAAGTGACAGAATCAGTACACTGCAGCTCTAATACTTTCTTCCTGTGTCCATCTGTCCTGTGTTCTGCAGCCAGTGAGCCAATCAGCTCACAGCAGTTAAGGAACAGTAGTGTACAAGTCACATCTGCTATGTAACTAGATGGATTGTATACTTATTGGATATTATACTAGTTGTATAAAGGGGTGGGGGTGGGATTACTATAGCAATGTGATGTAAAACTGAAGTGGAGACATTCATTTACATACTATTGGCATGACTTACTTTCATTAAGGTCTGGGCTGCAAGTTTTAAGACAGTTTTGTAAGGCTGCAAAACTTAATCAGCAATTCACTTAATCAGCAAAATGTTTTATAATTAATGCTATAATTAGTGATTCCCAATTTTTGGTCCTTTAGGTGTTTTGGACTTCATCTCCCAGAATCCTGACTGTTGACCAATGTGGCTGGGGTTTTTGGAAGTTGAAGTCCAAAACACCTGGAGGACCAAAGTTTGGGAATCACTGATATAAGTGAAAATAATATTTAAAAAAAGGTTTTAGTGTGTCATGTGTATTCCAACAGAACATAAAAGGTGACCCAGCTTTGGACTTTCAATGGTAGAATAGCAGAATTCATTGGAACAGGGAAGAAACAATACATTTCTTCCCAGTCTAAATTCACCCTTTACTGCCAAGCTGGCCTTGAAGGACCTGGAAGGACCTGGAAGACTCCCAGAATCAATTTTCAGATGTGGGGAGAGAGAGGTAGAACATTCAGTTCTAACTGCCAGCACAATGTTGGATTTAGCCCCAAAGGTGTAATTTTTCCCAGCTAAATTTGAAACTGCCAGATTCATTTATTTAGTTCATTTATCAGTTTATCTGAGTCTGCAATAGTGAAAGTTTTCAACAGCTATTCTCTGAAGGTAAGGGAATTGAGTTCTTCATTCAGTGAGCCTAGACAATGTATGCAGCAAATAAGTTCAGAAAAAAGCAACATGGAATATCAAAAGAACAGATGTAGCAGAAAAGGAGGAGGATTAGCATTATATGTCAAAAATAAATTCATTTGTACAGAAATCCATGAGAGTGATCAGAGTGGATGAGTTCAGAGTATTTGGGCAAATATAAATGGAGAAATAAATGAATGCAACATTGTGGTAGGCATTTACTACATACCACCAAAGCATGAAGAATGGTGAATGATGCTTTTCTGAAACAAGATGCAAGAATTAGTAGTTAAGCTGTAATTGTTAAATTAACCTGATACCTGCTGGGGACTAACTCTGCTAAGCAAAGGCTCACCAACAAATTCCTGGTGTCCCTTGCAGACAATTTCCTATTTCAAAAGGTAAAGAACAAAGAGATCGGCAATTTGGGTCTTGATCCTAACCAATAGTTGTGAGTTGGTCATTGAAATTGAAGTAGTCAGTACTTTAGAAGGAAGTGACCATGTAATGCAAGAATTCACAATAAGAGTTTAGCTAAACACAGACCTTGGATTTTACAAGTTCAGAAAAAACCTGAGTGGAATCTCATGGCTAGACGTGCTAAAGGAAAAAGACCTCAGCAAGAGTGAGAGTTCTTGAAGGAGGAGTTGCAAAAAGCAAAATCACAAACAATCCCATGGAAGAAGAAAAATTGGAAACATCTGAAAATAGCCAATGTGGTTGCACAGCAAACTCAGAGGAGTTAATAAAAAAAGGGGGTGGGGATTATGTGTTAAGAATGGAATGAAAGAAAAACCACCAAGGAAGAGTATAGGTGTGCAGCCCAACTTTGTAGGAATAGTACAATTGGTTCTTCCTATCTGTGAGGTTGCCATTCATGGATTGGAGCATCCACGGATGCCCTGCCCTGTTCTCCCGAACGGTAGCATGTGCACACAGCTGTGCCAATATGCTTGGTGCACATTGTGCCACCATTGAGGAGAACCGGACTTGAGGTGCTGTGGAATTTGCTATCTGCAGGGCGATCCGAAATGGACCCACATCATCCATCGCCCACAGATACAAAGGGCAGACTGTATAAGGAAAGCTGAACCTCAGCGCGAGGCTGACTAGACAACCAAAGACCAACAAGAAGACATTTTTTCAGATACATTCAAGGAAGAGAATGACGCAGAGACAGTGTACAGAGACTGTAAGGAGTTTATCACACTGGGGCTAATTTCAGCATTAAAGATAGATTAAAGCACATTTATAGCATCCTGCAAATAAAGCGAAAATGGTGAGTAATTGCGCAAATGATTATCACATATAATTGTGCAAATAAAGTGATATCGGAAATGCATTGTTGCTGAAATCCCACAAGTAAAAAGATGCACGTTAATGCTTCTTTGTGACCACTTTAATGTTGGGTTTTGTGCGATGTCGTGTGAAATCGTTTCGTGTAATTATATGATTTATCTGGGATATTCATGGGATAAACTCCCAAGAATGGTAACTACACAATCCCTATTTTGCATTAGTTTTCTCCCAAAAATAGAACTGTATGCGTCCATCCAGCAGCAAAAACCTTGGCAAAGGATCTGGATTGCAGATCAAGATTAATAAGGACTTTGTCAGAAATCACCTAGCTAATATAAACAAGTTCAAATTTGCAGGTCCAGAGGAACAGCATCCCAGAATACTGAAGGAACTTGCTGAGGTACTTTCTGAACCACTTACCATAATTTTTTAAACATCTTGGGGAACAGGAGAGGTGCCGGAGGCCTGGAGAAGGGCAAACATTGTTCCTCTCAGCAAAAAAAGTCCAACCAGAAGATCCAGGAATCTACAGACCAGTCAACTTGACATCAATGTCAAGAAAAATATAAGAACTGCTTATACAGGAATCTGTCTGCAAATATCTTGATGACAAATGCAGTGATAAGTAAGGGTCAGCATGGATTTGTCAAGGCCAAATCCTGCCAAACTGGTTTTATATCTTTTTTAAAATCAGGTTACTAGTTTAGTGGACAGTGGGAATGCTGTGGATGTCATTTATCTGGATTTCAACAAAGTATTGAATAAGCTCCTCCATAAAATGTTGATTGCCAAGCTGATTAAATGTGGAATAGATGGGAACAATTAGATGGACCCATAACTGGTTGGAAATCTGTGCTTAAAGAGCTGTCATCGATGTCTGTATTTCAAACTGGAAGGAAGTCTTGAATGTAGTGCCTCAGGGCCATTAACTCTTCAACATTTTTATCAGTGGCTTAGATGACAGGGTGGAGGGAATACTTATCAGGTTTACAGATGACACAAAACTAGCAAGGGTGGCTAACACACTGAAAGAGAGGAACAGAATCACAAATAAACATGATCAATTAGAAAATTGGGCAGAAATTAATAACATGAAATTCAATAGAGACAAATGCAAAATTGTACATTTAGGCTACAGAAAAAAACAAAAACAAATGCACAGATATAGGATAGGGGATACATGGCTAAGGAGTCCTAAATGCAAAACAAACAAACAAAAAGCCTGCATTTATAGAAGTATAGTTTCCAAGTCAAGGGTAGTAATATTTCTGCTATATTCTGCACTGGTCAACCCTCATCTGGACTACTGCATTCAGTTCTGGTTGTCTCATTTTAAGAAGGATATAGACAGGTTGAAGTGGGTTCAGAGAAGAGCAACAAGAGTGATAGGAGGTATGGGGAACAAAACATATGGGAAAAGGTAAGAGGAGCTGAGTTTGTTAAATCAAAGACTGAGGATACCATGATTGCACTCTTTAAACCCCTCAAAGGCTGTCACATAAGACGTTATCACATGGGAGGAATGTCTCTCAATTTCGAAAGAAAAGAAAGTAGGGCCAATTCGGAAATGAACACAAGTACGTGGATGGTTATCACACTACAGAAGAACACAGCACCATCCCAAAGACAAAGTAGTGCGAATGCAAAAGAAATTATCATAGGAGTACATACTTTTCGTAGTCTAGAATTCGAATTAGCATCCCTGCACATGCTCAGTGGGGACAGAATCAGATCGTGACCTTTTTACACTTCCCACGGGGCTTGCTTCTGGTTCGGTGGTTTTGCCTTGTTTCACATTATTTGTTCATTCATTACCCTTTATTTCACGTTATTTAGGCAATTCATGTTATTTGTTCATTCATTACCCCTTATTTCATGTTATTTAGGCAATTCACCAATTCAAAATCAGTCCAAAGTAACCTTGTGCTTGGTTTGAGCATTGGACTATGACTCTAGAAGGCAGGGATTGAATCCCACTGGATGACCTGGTGCAAGTCACACTCTTTCAGCCTCCTCAGAAAATGGCAATGGCAAACCCTGGATTGGGTTCGAATTGACATAGCATTGACTTCGATTACATGTGATAACCTCTCACACAATAACGTGACACTGCATTGACCTTCCAATTTCCCCCATGTGATAACGACCATAGAGGAGGCGGCAGACTGGTTCTTTGCTGTCCCAGAGGGTAGGGCCACATCTAGTGGGTTAAAGTTACAGAAGAGTGGATTTTGATGGAACATTAGAAGGAACTTTCTGACAATGATAATAGATTGGCAGTGGAAGAAATTGCTTTGAGAGATGGTGAGGTCTCCTCTGGATGTCTTCAGAAAGAGTCTGGACAGCTACCTGCTGGGGATGCTTTAATTGGAGATCTTGCATTGAGCAGGGGATTGGACTCAATGACCCATGAAGCCCCTTCCATGAGTCATTGAAAACTACTCAATGGTCATCTTCAGTTATGTGTGATACCAGCATAATGACAGTCACAGCCACGTTATGTCTTAATGTCTTCAAAGTCCAGTAATTTTGTACTGTTAAGAAGCTTTACCTCTGACATTCACATGCAGAGCAGAATACATCTAACTCTTAAACTGGATCACTGAAAGTATTCACTTTAATTTCACTGAAGGTGTATGTAAGCAAAAAGGACTTTAATAGTCCAGTTCTCTTAATGCAGACTCAGGAGGGGTTTCTTGATAGATTACAGATATCTTGACTCCAATTCCCTTCTGAAATCAAACTTTCTCTTTTTTTTCTATAATCTATTAATGGCTTGCTTCTGTTGATTAGATTGTTAACAGAGCATACAACAATTCAATTCCCATTATTATTCACAGTCAAGCTTCCCATGGTGATAACTTCCTACTTCTGAAAATATAGGTGAAACTCAGAACAACCACAACCTTGATCTGAAGATACTGGCATAAGGACTGTGGCTGCCTACCCTGCCCTGATTTGTGTTAAATCTGTTCTCTGATTAGGAACCCTCCTTTTGCAACAGCTTCAAAAAAAAACAAAAAAACAAAAAAAAAAGGAAGGAAGGAAGGAAGGAAGGAAGGAAGGAAGGAATCTCTGTGGTTTCTACAATGCTCCATTTAACTATGCTGATTAAACTTTGCATTTCCTAAGAGAAAACCTAATATTAACAGGAATCCAGAATTTAATTTCTCTGTGCTTATCATATGCCTTCTACAACTGTGGTGAGCCACTGTGGCTCTCCAGTTTTATTTGTTTGTTTGTTTGTTTGCCAGCCAACGTCCATGAGCCTGTATGGCACTGCTGATGGTAAGGGCTTGTGGGAGTCACAGTACAAAACATCTGGAGGAGCACAGTTGCCAGTCTTTGATATGTAATCAGGGTTTTAAAAATATTTTGATCCACTAGACTTCCGGTTTTAAGTCAGAGCCAAGAAATCAGGTGGAAGCTATTAAGAAATAGGTTAGTAAAACTGTATTTTAAAGCATCTTGACTCCCTAGGTGAAAGTAGTGGATTGTATTAAGAGAAGAAAAGAAAATTAGATGGGGAAGGTCACAAATTAAGAATGGGATGGCATAGCTATTTATGGTATGAGAAAGCCAAAATGAATGCAAAATTTATAATGATTTTTTGGACTCAATCCAAAAATTCCAGGTTAGCTTTCACCACAAGAAGCCTTATACAAACAAGAATTAAGGTGGGATAAATGGATAATATATAGGGATAGTCTGGAAAAAAATCAGGAAAATGGAGAGTTAAGGAGATAGAATAAGATGGATTTAAGTTACAATGATTACAATATTATTAATTGTGGGAGAGAGTGAAAGAGGACTTTAGCAATCAATATGAAGGGGGAATATCAAAATTTGAGAAAGTAATGTGCATGAATGATAATAGTTTAATTAGTAAAATTTATAAAAGGTTGTTAAGATTTAATATGGAAGGGGAGCAAATTAAAAACAGTGATTATCTGGGCAAGAAATGTGGGTCATAATATTTATTTGAAACAGTGGGAAGACATTTGGATTAAGGGTTTGAAATTTACATGTTCTTATTATTTGAAATAAAACTTCTACAAAATGATATACAAATGACACTTAACCACAGAAAAATTGACAAAAATTTACTAAGGTGTAAGCATGTTTGCTGGAAGTATACTAAGCATGTTGTTATCTTTTATCACTTATGGTGAATTGTAGAAAAGCCGAAAGATATTGGTTTAGGATTAATAAATGGGTACAGAAGATATTGGGGCTTAATACAGCTAGAAGCCTGGAATTATATTTATTACCTATGGTTAATTTAGATCATAGGAAGGGGAAATGAGTAAACTTTAATAAGTTATGTGGTGAGTCCTGCAAGACTGTGGTTTTAGCAAGATACTGGAATAATAATAATATTTCAATTTGTGCTGAGTGGCTACAGAAGATGATGGAATTTGCTCATTTAGGCAAGTTAACAAATTTAATAAAGAGAAACCCAAAGGAAGTTGTGTTTGTTTGTTTGTTTTAAAATGTGGTGACCTTTTATGAAATATTTAAAACAAACAAGGGGGTTATCAGTGCTATGGAATTCAATTACTGTTAAATATGGCTGAGTCAAATGAAATCTAATTTATGTACAGTGAACCCTTAGTATCCACTGGGGTTTGGTTACAGGATGCATCCGTGGATGCTCAGATCCCATTAAATACAATGGCATAGTGAAATGGTGTCCCTTATATAAAATAGCAAAATCAAGGTTTGATTTTTGGAATTTATATATTTTTGGAATGTTTTCAAGCTGTGGATGGTCAAAAACATGGATAAAGAATCCGTGCGTATGCACGGTCAACTATATATGAAAGAGAAGTAAATCATGAGTGATAACCAACTTTGATTAGCGAGAAAATGGAATGATATGTTGATATGTGGATAGGTGATAGTTTTAAATTACATTTAGGGAGAAGTGGGAAGTTTTAATGGGGAAAGGATGGGAGTTGGGGAAGGATGATGTTATAAACTAAAACTGTGCTTATATTGTATGTATTCTATCTTATTTTTTTGTGTGTGTACATGGTTTTTTCTTACTCTTTTTCTTCTTCTGTTTTTCCTTGAAATGCCAAATAAAAATTATTGAATTAAAAGAAGATCCCCTAGTTTACTGAAGCAGTATTTAAACACTGGTTTTGATAACCCACTGACAAAAGCCATGAAGTGTCATTTTTGTCTCATTCACAAAATAGTTCTTAGAAGATGGCACCTAATGAAATACACAAAATGCACACTTAACCTGAAAACAGGGGAAGCTTTTTTCTTCTTCAGAAATTTATATTGAAGTCTATGATTGAAGACTTGTATGATTAATTGGTCTGGGGCTTAGGGTTGAGTTTTTGGAGGGTTTTTTGTTTTTGTTTTTTGAGATTGGCCAACAGCTTTAAACGTCCTGATTGCTACAAATGGAAGAGAAATGGCCTGTTTAACTCCCAGAGCATCTAGTACTGATATGTAGTTGCTTCAGACTTAACTAAAGTGGAGGAAGGAATGATTTCCAAACATGGAACAAACATATCCCTCAGGAGAATCTGTCAGTGTGCATGTAGTGCTATCTTCAGGCAATGGAAAAAGTTTGAAATTCCATTGCAACCATAAATATGCTCAATTGGCAGTTATTGGTGTTCATAGCAACTAGGCATTTGGTTTAGGAAACCTTAAAAACAAACCCGCAGAAAGAGAATCCCTTAAGAAGGACAAAACTATTAATAGACAGTGATGAGTAATCAGAAGAACCAAGAGTCTGTAGTCCCTGCTGCCTGATCCCTCATTCAGTAATGGACTCCCACAGACTTTTCACATTAAGGTTTGATGGATGGTTGCATACAGTTCAGATGCTCAAGCTGAGTAAATAAGGCAAGATAGTAACTTCACAGATTACCCTTGAATACCAGGATTATTGCATTGTATGGGGCCTTTTTTGCTAGGTGTTCCAGAAGCTAGAGGTGAGGTGGCCCAACAACTGAGCCTATGGAAAACTTTAGGAAATCCAGTGGGCCCTTGGTATCTGCTGGGGTTAGGGTCAAGGACACCTGTGGATGCGCAGGTCCCATTAAGTACAATGGTGTAGTAAGATGATTCCCTTATATCAAATGAAAAAATCAAGGTTTGCTTTTAGGAATTTATATTTTTTTGGAACATGTTCAAGCTGTGGATGGTTGAATTTGTGGATAAAATAACCTCTAAACCAGTGATGGCGAACCTATGGCACGTGTGCCAGAGGTGGCACTCAGAGCCCTCTCTGTGGGCACATGTGCCGTTGCCCCAACACAGAGTTTTCCAGAGTTTGTTACTGGAAAGCCAGAGGAACACGGCACTTTGCAATAAATAAGTGGGTTTGGGGTTACAATTTGGGCACTCAGCCTCTAAAAGGTTCACCATCACTGCTCTAGACGTTGCCATTCAACACAGTACAACACACATACTAACTCCACCATTAACATAAAATCATAGACTCATAGAGTTGGAAGAGACCACAAGGGCCATCCAGTCTAACCCCCTGCCATGCAGGAAATCTAAATCAAAGCATCCCCGACAGATGGCCATCCAGCCTCTGTTTAAGGAAGGAGATTCCAAATCACTTTCTCCCAACCAAGGGTCCCTATATACTCCACACACTTCCATGTTACCACCCTCTGAAGATGCTAGTCACAGTTGCAGGTGAAACATCAGGAATAAATTATTTCAGAAAGCAGCCACATAGCCTGAAAAAAACACAGAAAACTTTGGATGCCAGCAGACTTGTGTGCTTTCTTTTCTCTCTCTCTGTTTTGCTCTTTAGGCATGCTCAGTTTAGGACTGCATTTCCCTTGTCGGTTGCTGGGCAGATGCACATAACTGCAGTAGGATCCCATTCTTTTCCACCTTATTGTGTTGTTTTTCTGCAGACACTCTTCTGCAACCTAAAACTGAAAGACTTTTGCTATTTAGTAGTCTTTCTCCAGACCCCTTTCTATTCTCTGAATGCTGATACTGTTAAAAATTTCTAGCTAGACAGAAGATGAGGGAAGGGGCTAGGTGAATATAATAAGCCTTTGTTTAAAAAGAACATCACCATCAGAGGCTTTATTAACTGAGGTTTGCTAGCATTCAGATAATCTGTGTATTAGGTTATGACTTCAGGTACTGAACCCCATAACAATATAGTGATACATGTTCACATCAGTTGCTTCTAGTTGCATACCCAAGAAAAGTACAAGAGAAGAGTGAAAGAATTGTCACCAAACTAAGTCTAGCAGTTTTCATCTTTGTGAGGAACAGGTCTTTTGTAAAACTAATGGCTCTGGATTGATCATGTCAGACCAAGCTGACTCAAAGTACTTGCTATCGCTCACAACAATATATGTTGTTTAGAGGATCCATTCTCTATCCCTACAGTGACTGTCAGGATTGCAGCTAAATGCAAAAGAAAGAAGGATATCTTTAAAAGGTCACCAATGACTTCGTTTCCCTCACTAATCAAAAATCCTAGTGTTCAGCCCTGCAAGCTCTGGCTCAGCTACACCACTGGAACCCCAAGGATGACTTGAGGCATTTTAATTGGAAATGAGGTAGATTTTTTTTCCCCTTCTAAACATCAGGAATAATGAACTGAAAGAGCTGTTTGGCAATGGAATAGACTGCCTTGGCAGGTGGTGGACTTTTCTTCTCTGGAAGCCTTTAAACAAAGGATGGGTGGGCATCTTTCACAAGTTCTTTATTTGTATATTCCTGCATAGTGTGGAGTTGGATTATATGATCTTTGCAGTCACTTCCAACACTTAAGATTCTGTGAACAGCTAAGCATATGTTGACATTATGGAATTCACAATTCCATGGGGGAAAGCTCGTTTTATTCTAGAGCATTATGTGCTTTATGTCCACTACATAATTTTGGAAGAGGACAGTTTATAACAGAAAGTACTAAATGGAGTTCACTCTAGAATCCAATTCTAGGTTAGTCACACTCCTGAAACGTTTGGGGATATTTGGCCAGTGTAGTAATCTTCAGTACACTTATCCCTCCACATTCACTGTGGTTAGGGGCACAGGACCCCTGTTATTTGCAGTTTTTCCAGTGGAAAAACTGCAAATAACAAAAACACTGTTTTTACCTGAGAGAACAACTCTCTAGGAATCTTTAGGTCCTCCACAGTGCAACTCTATGGTCAACATCTGCCAGACATTGAGCATATAATTGCACTGGAGGAGCTACAAATGCTTAGTGGAGTGTTTGGTTAAAGTTGACCATAGAGTTGCACTGAAGGACCTGAAGCTCGGCCTTGGATTTGCCTGAGCTAAATGATTGTTAACCAAGATGGGGAACATAATATTTCAGACCTTGGCTATACTCGTCGTCTACTAACAAGATTGCTATTTTATTGTTTATGTCTTAAAACCAATATGTATTAAAGACATAAATATTAATCCAAGAGTACTGGAAACTAACGATTTTAATCGTGTGTAGCTGTATGCCTTTAGGGGAACTCTAGGAGAGATGGTGACTAGCACCTGATTTGCCTGAATTAATTGAAGAGACAAGGATTTTATTATGATTTTAAATGACTGCATAAGGGTGCATGGCACCATTTATAACTGTGTTCAGAAACCCACAAATTTTTACTGCAATTTTCTGTAACTATGTGTTGTTATAATTCTGTGACTATTGGTCAATGACCGAATAAAATTTTACTACTACTACTACTACTGAAGGACCTAGATATTTCTAGAGAGGACTTGTGGACTTGAAGTCCATGGTCTTGAATATTCACAGAGGTGTGACCTTCATTGTTTTCAATGTGGTGTACCCCCGTGGCATGCACTCCGCATGTGCTTGCGGGCATGCAACCCATTCAAGCCTATGGGGCTTGAATATAGATGACTGTGGCCCGTTACAAATGGGCATAAAAGTACGGACTGGGTCCATACTAGGGTTAGGAAGGGGCGTCACTTCTTCATGCCCCTAACCCTAGTACGGACCAAGTCTGTACAAAACAGTGGCGCCCTATGCACATGGGCGCCGCCATGACTACGTCACGACCACAGCGCCTCTAAACGAGGCGGCGCGATTGTGATGTAGTGGGGCCACACAAGGGCGCCTAGGGCACCCTTTCTGCGGCCCCGGAAGGAGCTCCGTTTCGGAGCTCCTTCCAGCTTTGCGTCACTGGGCTCAGCCTTTACATGGCTGCGCCAGCAATGCAAAGGAAAAAGGGGACAAGCGGCCCCTTTCTCTTCCTCCCTGCCACCGCCAGGTGTCCTTGGGGCTTGAAGCCTTTTGCAGCTTCCCCACGGCCTGGAAAGCGGCGGATCAGGGCCTCGGAGGCTGCCGTTGTGGCAGCTGAGGCCCCAATCCAGTGGGGAAAGGGCCGGTTACAGGCCGCCCCAAACAGGCGGTCTGTAACGCACCTGTATTAATAAAATCTGTGAATAATCAAATCTGCAAAAGCCAAAAGTGCAAATGTAGAGGGATGAGTGTATTAAAACTGTTATGATTTCGTAGAAGGCTTTAATTATGCCATTACTATGTGAGGATTTGGGTTCAATCCAACATTAAAATAAAACATGTTTCAGTTGTTCTGTTATTGCACTTTATTTAGTTACAGATAAAATTTCCACGACAGAATAGTAAATACTTTCACTGCCAGCTTTACAGATGCCAAGTATACATGCACTCAATGTTTCCTGAGCAAGGTCTAATAAAATGGATGGTATATCAGCAAAAGCAAAATGTGCATAATTCCTAGTTATTTCTGTGAGGGTTTGGCAGTTGACCTGTCCAGTGAATTGTGGCCTAAAATATAAAATGCAAAATGGAAAGAGCTACCAATGCTAAAAACCTTAGAGTTTCTTAAGGTTGTAGCTATCTTCAGAATTCCTTATATTAGTGAGTTACTGTAGCAAGCAAATACTAAACTAAAACAAAACCTCAGAAAATAGTTTTGAAATCCAAGGCTGATATACATCACAGTTTCAGCTTTTGTTTTTTGTTTTGTTTTTAAAGGAGGTAGCTAATGTGCCTAGTTCACTGAAATACGTATTCTACTTTCCTCTCGATTTTGAAAAACCTTGCAGTCCTTTTTTTCTCCTCCTTCCTTTTAATCACCATAATAGAATTAAAAAAAGGAAAATTAAGGCAGCGGCTGAGGTTGAGTTTGCAAGCAAATACTCCAGACACTCAGAAACAGATCACAGTGACATGAGGTGCAATTCCATTTGCACTTACTTATTTTTAAAACTGTTAAAAAATGAAAAATTAAAATTACTGGACTTTGTAGAACCTGCTCCTAAGATCCAAAGGATAGAGCCATGACAGTTAAAGTCCTCAACACTGCAGTGTGGCAGCAGCCAAAGTGGGAGACGTTCTATCATGATAATGGCAGCATTGTTCAAAGTACACAAACAACTCAACACAATACTTTTATAGGAAATTTGCATAATGTATTTTATACTTTGGAGTTGGTCCAAAAATGGTATCACTTCTTGTGGATTTTTACTATGCAAGTATTCATCAACCACAATTAATGACACAGTGGGCTCAGGACATAGACTGAAGCTGCATGTATTTATATTCCCAAGACTGAATTCTTATCTTTGATACTTTTAGCAAGAGATTTTAAAATAAGGCACAGATCATTTAGAACTGCTGTTTGAAAATGAAAATGATTTTTCTTTTTAATGTCTATGCTTGTTGGTTACTTTGAAATTTCTGTTGTGGACTGGGAAGTGCAATATCTGCATTATAATTTAAGGTTTTCCTGTTTTCTTATCAGTTTGTGATGTTATACAAATCTTCATGTTTGACAACGGATTCATCAAACTTTGGTGTGTTATCTAATGGGACCAAAACTGCTGTAAGCTTTTGAACTCTGTTCATCAGATACTTTCAGTGTCGCTTCAACAAACACCTTGGATTTCTTTTCTTTTTATTCTAAAAAGCATACTGATAAACAGATTTTGACCATGCTTGATATTTAGATTTAGCTTTACACTCCAAACATTCTGTGGAAATTTAAGACAAACTTTGGGGCCAATCACACTACACAATTATAGCACTGTGAATTCCACTTTAACTGCCATATATCCATCCTATGGAATCTTGGAATTTGTTATTTGATCAGTCAATGGATTTTACTGCTGAAAATTTTAAATGCCCCTCCCTAAATAGCCAGTCCCACAATTCAGTTCTTTAGTGTGCACAGTCTCTTTGTCTTTTCCCAGCAACTTGCTACTTTGTTTCCATTTTGCAAAGAACTTGGTGTGAAACACATTTTAACAATATTAAATGAATTAATAGTAAGAATAAGAATGTCAGCTACTGATGCAAACTGAGCATCCCTTATCCAAAATGTTTAGGACCAGAAGTATTTGGGCTTTTCGATTTTCTCAGATGTTGGAATATTTGCATATACATAATGTGGTATCTTGAATTGGGACTCTAGTCTAAATTAATGAATGAAATTAATTTATGTTTCATATACACTTTATAATATATTTAATAATTTTGTGCATCAAACAAAGTCTGTGTACATTGAACCACCAGAAAGCAAAGGTATAACTATCTGAGCCATCCATGTGAAATATTTTGGAGCATTTCGGATTTTGGAATTCCAGATAATGGATGCTCAATCTGTATTGAATTGAATCCAGACTTGGGGGGCTAAACAGACTGGTATAAAATGCCAGCATCATTGTGAAATGGGGGCGTGGCGACTGCATGCCCCAACTCCTCCCCAATGCCACCGTCATGCTACACACCATTTCTTTGGTGCAGCATTTAGACATGCTGCATCAAAGAAACCTAGAACAGCTGCCACCACTGTGGCAAGGATAGCTTTTTGCTACTTTAAAAAGGAACTGCATTTTGCCAGTTCTTTTAGGCTTGGGAAAGCGCCAGATCAGGCCAGCAGTGTGTAGTTGCTGTGGGCCTGATCCAATGTTGAAAGGGGCAGCGTCAAGCTGCCACTTTGGGTCTGTCTGTTTTGCCCCTTCCTCTTGCTCTAAGCAAACAGATTGAAAGAAATCATGCTAGTTAACCATGAGTGCATGGTCTCAGCTAGGTTTGCTGAGCAGTAAAATCCTAACTCAAAAATACACCAGCTGTAAGAGGTAAGAATTGCTGTAAGTATAAGATTCTTCAGCTACCTGAAAGGCCCATCAATCAGCAGAACCTTCTTCTGCTGGCTAATCTTTATTGACAGAACAATTTTATAGAAGAAAAACAGAAAAATGGGACAGAGATGAGATATGCAAAACAGGAGCAGTGTTATGTCCGATCTAGCTCAGGAATGAAAGCTCAAAGTTATGACAGAATGGATGGGGGGAGTCCTGAGTAATTTCCACACCTCTAGATTGGAAGGGAATAGGATGCAGTGCCGCTTCAGTTGGTCTAGTGTCAGCTCAGCCAACCCTGCTAAAGAAGAATGTGATAAACAAAGGTACCATTGCCTTCTATGCTTCCCCACTATGGTCCTCTGAAAGTGCCTCTGTGTGTATTCATAAGCAGTTTCCTCATGCACTGATCTCACTGTTTGGTACATGAGAAGTTTGCTTGGGTAACTAACTCTTCAATAACCTTTTTTGTGTTGAACTGACTGGTGCAATTCCACTGGTACATGTGAGCTTTGGCTTTTGAAATTACACTGCAAGTAAGCAGTAGCATCTGTGTGGTGCACATGCTGGAGAGTGGTGTGTGACATAGATTCCTTTCTTCCCTTCTCATATGGCTGAATATTTGTATAATGAAACTTTATCTTTTTTAACTAATGTCCACAGACAAAAGTCTCTGGTGTAATTTGTTCTGGTTTTGGATGGTGCATGGCATGTTAAGTCTGAGATTTTGACATGCTAGCTTGTTCAAACGTAGTTCCCTTTCAATATTACTTACAGTCAATGAGTGTTGAGATTCCGAAGATTATCACATGGGGTAAAAAGCATAAAGGAAGTGTATTGCTACCGTCATTCTTGCGTGATCAGGGGAAAGATTTTCACATAACATCATCCTCCTATCGTTCTTGTAATGTCCTTGAAATGTCATGCTACTGGAATAACCCATTAACAATAAAAAAAGTGTGAATAGCTTGGCGATCACAATTCATTTGCACTATTGCAGAACATATGAAAAGCAATTACGATTCAATAGGATATATAGACAATTTGTCAATCTATCCAGGTGCAGTTTGGCAGAAACGCATCTACACAGGAGGGTTAAGTCAGCGGCAAGAGATGAACCAGTTTTCCACCTTCTCACAATTCTTATCCTAATGAGATGTCTTCTGAGGCTTGCGTGGTCACTCTCGTTCCATCTGCGCAGGTGTGAGATCTCTCAAGAATGATAAACGCTAAAGGCTGTTGATGTGTGGAAATCAGTTGTGCTCTTTGCTGCTGTTGAATCATTAATGAAGTGTTATTGCGACTTGTGTGTGAAAGTAAGTGTTTTAATATCGCAATTGTATTGTTCGTGTTCAATAACGATAGAATAATGCTACAGAGCTGGAAAAAGCCCTGTGTAATAATCTTCTCCATCTTTTGGATTTATGCAACCCCCCCCCCCCCACATCTCTTTTGTGCATAATGGTTGGAAATTTGTCTAAACCCTTGTCCTGGTGCTTTCTGTCGGAATGGTGAAAAGGTGGTGACACTGATAACCTGAAAATGTAAGGAAAAGGTTGCAAAATGTTGCAAACCAGAAATTCTAATTTTCATACAAAATAAATAACCCTTTTATATTTGTTTTAAAACAAGTGAATAAAAGGCCTTTTCTTTTTAGGAGAAGAAGAATAAGGAAAAATAAAGCTCAGCTAGCTTCAGTTTGAAAGATGGACCCATTTCATTATCCTGCTCCTAAAGGAAAGACATTGAATGATGACATGAAATAGAGACTTGTCCATGATAACACCCTGACTTTGGAATGCCATCTCCTAAGAGCAATTCCTGGTGCCAAATTTATTGATGTTTCCATGCCAAGCCAAAATATCTTCAGTTTCCCTGTTTATGAACAGTTGGTTGCTCCTGCAGATAATCTCACTGCTGATTATTGATTTATTGATTTTATCAGATGTTTGTTTACTCTATATATTATGCTGTATATACTTGACTCTAAGTCACATATAAATTGAGGGCAGGTTTTGGAGGCAAAATTAAGGTTTTTGATATGACCTGTGGATAAGTTGAGGATAAAACTTAGGGGCATATAACAAAGGATGTAAATGACAAAGCAAAGGAAAACAATGCCAAAGAACTTACAAAATGCCAATAGGCATAACTTTTGGACTCTCACTAAAGGCAAGATGGGTGAGAAAGGAGCGGGGGATCAGTACTTCCAAGACAGATTATACCTTTGCCTTTCACCAGGGGATCATTCATTAAAAAAAAAGAGTTATAGTACAGTACTTACATTCACCTGTGGATAAGTTGACTCAGATTTTTTGAGTCATTTTTTGACTAAAATGTCTAGATTTATACATGAGTATACAGTCATCCCTCCATATTTGCGGCTTTGATATTTGTGGATTTGATTATTCACTGATTTCATTAATATGTTCTCTCTAGGACTGTCTAGGTCCTCCAGTGCAACTCTGTGGTCAACTTTAACTAAAAGTTGCACTGAAAGACCATTTGTAGCTACTCCAGTGCCATTCTATGGTCAGTATATGTTGGACATTGACCACAGAGTTGCACTGGAGGACCTAGAGATTTCTAGAGAGGTGTCCTCTTAGGTAAAAACAGTGTTTTTGTTATTTGCGGTTTTTCCATATTCACAGGGATCTTGTTCCCCTAACCCTAGCGAATATGGATGGACAACTGTATGCAGTAGTTATTATTAGGATTTTTATTTGTTATTTTTATATACTATGCTACACTTTAATTAAGAAGAATATTTAGCAGGATAGTTCATAACAATGACATTTAATTCATAACCATAAAGTCAATAGTTTTCTAAAGCCAGAAACAGGCCCATATAAATGTTGGCATTAAAAACCTGAAGGTTTTATTTTATTTTATTTTATTTTATTTTATTTTATTTTATTTTATAGGCATTCAATTTAGTTTTCAGAATAAAGAAGTGAAACTAATTTCTTCTCTAGTTTTAACATTCCAGTCTTTTCTTTTTGGCAGACAGTATTCTTGTCTTTTACCCTATTTTCTCATCTATTAAAATTCACACTATTTTTTCTTGGTTTTCCTTTGAAACAGACTTAATTTAGTTGTTTTTCAACTGTATCATATGCTAGAAAAAATATCAGCCTTTAAAAAAAAACCTGGCCTGTCATATTTATTCCCTAATTTTTCTACTATGCTTACAATTCCATGTTTTGAATGATTATATTTTTTTTCTTCATTCCTTCTTTTCTTCTTTCCTTTTCTTACTATTGTAAGAGGCTTGAGAGAATGGGAATCTATCTGCTTTCTCAGAGGCCTGTGCACAACATTAACAAAGGAGTTATCAAATCCAGAAATCTAGTGGAGCTTTAAAAGTTTGGTCATGTCAGCAATAGACAGCTAGTGCTCAGGAGTATAAACAGTCTGTGGAACTGTGCCTGGAGGGTCACCTTGGAAAAAAAGTCATTTTGCAGCTTTTGATAAATTGTCAGCTTTGCAAAAAGAGTTACACAGTTATGCAGGGGAGGGAGGCAAAAGACAAATAATCAGAAAAGAACAGCTTCTACAGACTGTGTATGAGACCAGCTCACACTTTGCATGTAAGTGTGCTTTTTCATTGTTTGATAACCTAATTTGTTTTAATCAACAAGATACGGATTTCAGTTTCTTGAACATGTATTTAAGGAAAACTCATGTTATCAAAAGTAGTACCTGACCTTGGGACCTATTCTCATTGCATTTAGAAAGGAGAACAGGGTCTTGTCTGCACTGGCCAGGATAATCGAGGGCAGCCCAACGTATCCTGGCTCCACAGCTACCCCGATCTGCTCCCATTAACCACTCATCATCCCTCCACCGTGGTGTCTGTCTGCATGGATCCTGCTAGGCTGCCTGCTGCATCCACTGCCACCATCAGCTGCTCACTTATGAGGTCAGAACAAGGCATCCAGCAATAGTCACATGGCTGGGCTGCAGAAAGAGTGACCCATAGGGGCGGTGGATGCACCAGGTGATCCAGTGGGACACCCATGCAGACAGCTGCTGCAGCCTGGGACCAGAGAGCTCTAGATCTTCTCGGAAGATCTGGAGCAACAGATACATTTTTATAAATTATGTTAAATATGTTTTATCCCAGTTCTGATGCAGAATGTGCCAGACATTGGACTTCTTGCAGGTGTTTAGGGCATGCATCATCCAAATAGGATGACACCAGAATGGGAGAAGGGAAATGGGCCCAGGAGATATAGAGTTCATGAGCCTGAAGCTCAGTGTGAATCCACTGTGAACATACAAAAGAGTGAAAGATCATGCAGGGGAATTAGAGTAGGTTGAACAAGCGACTGGCCCAAAGTCTCTCAGATAACATTGTGTCTGACTGGGAATTTGAAGTTTTTGCAGTTTCAGTCCAGCCATTCTGACCATTACATCAGACTAATTCTCTCATTACTTTAACAAATAACACAAAAAAACCAAATCCAAACAAAAAACAAACTCCTGATCACCTGGAAACATTTTTTCAGGTTGCCACCAGGCAGGCTGGTATATTTTGCCCAGTCTCCAGAGAAGCTGAAAAGAATCCCTTGACCATTACCCACCCTTGTTGTGGATCAAAAAATAATAGGTTTGTAGCATTATCTTGGTGATCTACCCTTCAAATGTTTGAACATACTATCACACTGCCTGGAATTACAGTGGATCCTTGTTATACGCTGGGGTTTGGTTCCAAGATCCCCCGTGTATAACAAAATCCGTGTATGCTCAAGTCCCATTAAGTTTAATGACATAGCAAAATGGTGTCCCTAATAAAAAATGGAACATCAAGGTAAATTTATACTTTTTTGGAACATTTTCAAACCGTGTATGCTTAAATCCGTGTATAAAAAATCCGTGTATAAGAAGGGCCGACTGTAGTCTCATACCCAATTGCCATCTTACCTAATGGAACTTACTTTACAGGAACTTTGGACCTTACCACACAGGGCTCCTGGGATGGGCTGAGAACGGTCCAAAAGGGGCTGGGAAGGGAACGGAATGAGTGGGGGATGCATTTTACTGCACACAAGTAACTCCTCACTCGTTCCGTTTTGCTCTCTTCTGTTCCCATTCTGTTCCAGAGGAGGCAATTCTTGGGAACTGTTCTGAACAGTTCTCAAAAATTGCACCCTCTGGAACAGAATGGGAACAGAAGGGAAGGGAACAGAATGGGTGAGGGATTTCCGTATGCAGTAAATTACATCCCCTCTCTTTCCAGGCTCCTTCCATTCTGTTCTCAGCCCGTTCCGCGGAGCTCCTTGTCATCCTTTAGTCTATTTTCTTCTTAATCTGCAGTGCCCAGAATGGGACACAGTGCAGGCAGCCCTCTGTATCCACAGATTCTTTATCCATGGATTCACCTATCCATGACTTGCCAATATTTTAAAATATATAAATTCCAAAAAGCAAACCTTGATTTTGCCATTTTATACAGGGGATACCATTTTACTATTTAATGTGATTTAAGCATCCATGGGTTTTAGTATCCACCGTGGAACCTGGAACCATACCTCAGTGGATTCCAGGGGCCCCCCATACTCAAATTGAGGTTTGACCAATGCAGAATTGAACAATGAAATTTCTTCTCATTGACATTATCCTGTTTATGCAGCTTAGTGTTTGCCATTTTAGCTGCCACATTGCACTGGTGACTCATGTTTAGCTTGTGGTTGAACATTATTCATTCATAAAGGAATCTCCCATTTGGTGGTGTTTTTGTTTTTGTGGAAGAAGAATTTGATGAATGCAGAAAAAGCCCATGTTGAGCTGGAAACATTTTGTTAAAAAAAAACATATTTCTTTTTATGCTGCTTCGTGGCCTACTTATAAGGGCATTCTCCAAATAATCTAGTTGGATCATTTCTGGTAAATTATTGCAATTGTTTAGAAGTAAGAAGCAAATACATATCTATGGTGTGATTCTTCCCATTTATGTAGAGGGAGGGGTAAGCTGAGTGATTAAAAACAGATCATACCAAGGAGAGGAAGGGAAAATGTTCCTGTACAAAACAGCCTGACTCTGATTTCCATAACATGTAATGGCACATGCGATGGATAAGCAGACCTGCGTTGCAATCCTACACATGTTTGCCATGAAGTTAAGTTCCTCAGCATTCACTTGGGCTTTCTCCTAGGGAGGTGGATACAGGATTGAAGGTCTGATGGTGTTTCAGCTTCTACAGATGCAATGGGGGACCTTGGACTCTCCAGATATCATGGAACAATGCCCATAATCCCCTGTCATTGGTCATACTTGGTAAGTTTGCTGGGAATTGGAGTCCATGGTCTCTGGAAAGCCAAAGATACAGGCCCTCTTACGATACTTTTTATCCATTGTGAAGACAGTAACATTCACCAGTATGGTAAGACACAGGAGTCACTGTGGAATCAAAAAGTAAACTTGCTTCCATGATGAACCAAGGAAAGTTTTGCCTGATTGATCTGTTGAGTGAAGTATGCATGCAGCTTAGTATTTTGGGACTGAAAACTTAAGAGCTGGCATTTTGGTATTCAAAATTTGAGGTATTTATGCAAAGAAATTCAGTATATAAACTTGTATATCCAAGCCTGTGAATATGAGGTTTTTAAAATGTTTAGCTTGGCTTCCTTTCCCTTCAAAATTACTGTGGTAAAATGAATCTGTTCCTTATTTAAGATGCTATGGGCACCTTTCATCAGTGTCAGAGAAAATTGCTTTCAGTATGAAGATTTAAAGAGAAAGAAAGATTCCAAATTCACATATGGCATTTTAGTTCATTTGCGTCTTTTTTACAATCTAAAGGTTAAAACACTGGCTGACATTGGTCAGATCAATGTGTAGCCTTATATCAGTGGGCAGACTCATCTGTGTTTTCAGCTGATGGAGCCAATTAGCGGTGGAGGTCTTCAAGAACCAGGAGCTTGAATGGCCTTCAAGAGCACTACCCCCTACTTAGACCATGTTTGTAATTCTACTGTGTCAGTAGAAAAATCTCTCAGCTGTTGTACTGTTTGCTTTGGGATTTATCAAGGTTAATGCAGATGGGAGAATTTAAGAGGATCTAATGTGGTTTGAAAGAGGATTGATTTCACTGCTTGAAAAAAATTATGGTTTTGGATGACAGTAGTTCCCAGAATCCTCCAGCTTTCAGGGCAAAGGAATCTCAAATGTGTAGTTTAAAACTAATAATAATAAAATTTCCAAGCTCTGTATATACTTACTTTATCTTACTGTCTTCTCCCCCCACCCCTTTCTATCATTTGGTTTTGGGGTTTGTTTTTTAGATGTGCCTTGTTTTAGATCATGTGAGCCACCTTAGGCCGCTTGTTGGGGAAAGATGGGTAATAAGTAAAATAAAATAAATTGCTTTCTTTGAGCAGGATGTTGGAACATAAATAAAACCTGCAACTTGCCTCAACATAATTGAAAATATTACAGATCTACATATTAGGAGCACAGATTTCTCTTTCAAACTACCTTCATGTTCTGGGAGCTGAGGAGTCCTCAGTGTAAATTGCAGAGATGCTCCTACCATTAGGCATTTAGAGGTGATCACCTAAGGTTGTAAACATATAAAGACAGCACCAAGGAAGAATGTTGGGTGCAAAGCAGGTTGCCCTATGGCTTCCTACGTTTGCCTTCTGCCTTCAAGTATGGTGGAGGATGCCGTCCCACCTAGGGATGTAGTTCTTTACTAATTTTCTTCTTGAAGGAAACAAGTAATTTAGCAATTTTCCTCCTGATGTGAGAGAGTCTTTGAAAACCATGCAGTTTTTGAAACCTGTTCATGATTCAGGACTTGTTCTGTGCAAAATTCACATGCAGTTGTTTTGTATATAAAACAGCATTTTCTGGGCAAAGAAATTAATATTTTCTGCACAGAAAATACTGTTTATGTAAAAACAACTATGTGTGAAATATATCCCGTGTCAGGGATGATGGGAGTTGTAGCTCTTCACCTCTGGCTCTAACTCACCACCTTGTTATGTAGCGGTGCTGACCAGCTTTGGTCAGTGGTTAATGTTTTTCTTCTAAAGCAGCAGAGTTTTAGAGAATAGGCTGAAGACCCTGACAAACTCTCCAAGCCTTTTCACTCTTCTTCTTGAGATGTCTCTAAACTTTTCCAGGATTCTGTTGGCTCTTGTATCTTTACTCAAGACACCAGACAACTCAGTAGTCTTATATAAAAGATCTACTTTATTTTACTATATATAAATACTAATGTCCTCTACAATCTCTAATATCTCCAAAACACTCCAACTATCCACAACTACCCACAAGATATATTGGCAAACATAGCAATTATTATAGCCATTGTTAATCACCACCCACTTAGTCAGTTTCCACCCAGTGGGCGTGTACATCCATTTTGATTGGTTCACATAGTTCAACCCATAATTAAGAATTTCATCATTTCACCTTGTACACTTAATGAATCTCAGGCGTTTCCAATTGTACATTCTATAATTCTGTCCTTGACATTCAAGACTTCTAAATTACATTAGCTTTTTCACCTGTGTGGCTTCTTAATTGCTCTTGCTTAGTCATTGTGACTTTCACATACATGTTTTATTTCTATTACTGTATATCCCATGTTGCATTTTCCTTAACATCCCGATCTGAGAGGACCATTACACATTTAACTGATAGTGCAGATTGCTGTCATTAAATGTTACAATTTTAAATAAGATTTTTGCTAATTCAGCTCCACTTCTGCTATAGCAGAACCCATTATCATATGATTATCTAGTGTAACAAACCTACTAAAATATCTCTCCACCTGTCGTGAAAACCAGAAGTGATTTGTGTGTATTAATGTGGGAAAGTATTATTTTTTTGTTGTTGTTGTCCTATGCTTTCAAGTAATTTCCAACTTCTGGTTACCTTAAACCAAACCTATCATGGGATTTTCTGACTTGCTCAAGGTCACCTAGTGGATTTCCATGGCCAAGTGGGGAATCAAACCCTGATCTCCAGAGCCCAAATCACTATATCACACTGGCATACAAGACTCATGGGCATTGTATTTTTTAAAATAAGGATGGGCAATATCATCCAGTCTTAAGAGCCACATTTTCACTTCTAGAACCTGTTGAAGGGTAGATGAGATCTCAAAAAGGTACACCTCTCATTTCATGTTGACTCTCTCCCTACACACACTCACAAACGCACACACGCACACACACAGAGAGAGAGAGAGAGCGAGAGAGAGAGAGAGAGAGAGTACCTCTCTTCAAATTAGGGTGGGAATGGTGTGACCAGCAGGTCAGATACAAAGAGAAAATCTGCAATCTTTTTTTTTTCCTGGCTGAAAATAGTTTTCTAGGGAGTCAACCTTGGCCTATTTTCAGCCTCAGCCTTACTCCAAGACAACACCCAAAAAGTAACAGCAAGTGATTTCTAGTTGCCAGAAATGTCACTTTCAGTTGCCACCAACACTGTTGCACAGACCTTCAGCACAGGACCGTCCTGATAAACAGAGAGAAAGACAGATATATGGAGAGCTAGATTGTGCATTACTGAATTGGAATAAAAACATGCCAACATATATGGACATGTATGGAAATGTAGGGATGAAAAAATGATGTCAGTGGAGTGAATTTAAAAAAAAACAAGGGTGCTGCCACTGGAAGTCTAGATTAACCAAAAGATATGAATGTCTCAGCTCTGGTCCAATTACATGTTAAGCAGGAATCCTTTGGAGATGTAGGACTAATGGACAGGAAAAGTGTCACTGCTATAAATGCTTTCTTATGGGCATCATTTGGTGACTTTGATAGTCTTCTGCAAGGACAGTATTTTCAAACTGTATCATAGCAACCTGTGAAGGTTAAGATGACTCAAGTTGTGGCCAGTCTGACAATTTGGTAGATTTGCCACATTTTTCCTTGAAGGGATACTTTTACTGGAATAGCTGCAGAACAGGTTGAAACTCAACAAATAAAGCTGTCTCCAGGCATGGTGAGAGAGTAAGCAGAAGGAATATGTGTTGAATTTTTGCTGCTCTCATAGATCATAGAATCATAGTTGGAAGAGACCGCATGGGCCTTCCAGTCCAACCCCCTGCCATGCAGGAAATCCAATCAAAGCATCCCCAATAGATGGCCATCTAGCCTCTGCTTAAAGACCTCCAAGGAAGGAGACTCCACTACACTCCGAGGGAGTGTGTTCCACTGTCGAACAGCCCTTACTGTCAGGAAGTTCTTCCTAATGTTGAGGTGGAATCTCTTTTCCTCTAGCTTGCATCCATTGTTCCGGGTCCTGTTCTCTGGAGCAGCAGAAAACAAGCTTGCTCCCTCCTCAATATGACATCCTTTCAAATATTTAAATAGGGCTATCATATCACCGCTTAACCTTCTCTTCTCCAGGCTAAACATCCCCAGCCCCCTGAGTCGTTCTTCATAGGGCAAGGTTTCCAGACCTTTCACCATTTTAGTCGCCCTCCTTTGGACACGCTCCAGTTTCTCAATGTCCTTTTTGAATTGTGGTGCCCAGAACTGGACACAATATTCTAGGTGGGGCCTGACCAGAGCAGAATACAGTGGCACTATTCCTTCTCTTGATCTAGACACTATACTTTTATTGATGCAGCCTAAAATTGCATTGGCCTTTTTAGCTGCTGCATCACACTGTTGACTCATGTTCAACTTGTGGTCTACTTGGACGCCCAGATCCCTTTCACATGTAGTTTCATTCAGCCAGGTGACCCCCATCCTATATCTGTGCATTTCATTTTTCTGCCCTAAGTGCAGTACCTTACATTTCTCTGTGTTGAATTTCATTTTGTTAGCTTTGGTCCAGCTTTCTAGTCTATTCAAGTCATTTTGAATGTTGATCCTGTCCTCTGGAGTATTAGCTATTCCTCCTAATCTGGTGTCATCTGCAAATTTGATAAGTATGCTCCCAATTCTGTCATCCAAGTCATTGATAAAGATGTTGAATAACACTGGGCCCAGGACAGAGCCCTGTGGGACCCCACTGGTCACTTCTCTCCAGGCTGAAAAAGAGCCATTGTTGAGCACCCTTTGGGTTCAGCCAGTCAACCAATTACAAATCCATGTAACAGTTACCTTGTTTAGTCCACATTTTACAAGCTTGGTTGCAAGAATGTCATGGGAAACCTTGTCAAAGGCCTTACTGAAATCAAGATATACTATATCCACAGCATTCCCTTCATCTACCAAGCTGGTAATTTTATCAAAGAAAGAGATCAGATTTGTCTGGCATGACTTGTTTCTCTGAAACCCATGTTGACTTTTTGTGATTATGGCATTGCCTTCTAGATGTTCACAGACTCTCTATTTAATGACCTGCTCCAGAATCTTTCCTGGTATTGATGTCAGACTAACTGGACGATAATTGTTGGGATCCTCTTTTTTCCCCTTTTTGAAGATGGGGACAACATTTGCCCTCCTCCAGTCTGCTGGGATTTCTCCTGTTTTCCAGGAGTTTTCAAATATGATTGCCAATGGCTCCGATATTACATTTGCCAGTTCTTTTAGTACCCTTGGATGTAGTTCATCTGGTCCTGGAGACTTAAATTCATTTAGATTAACAAGGTATTCCTCTACTATCTCTTTACTTAATCTGTACTGAAATTCCCCTATTCTGTTCTCTGCTCCTTTATCCTCAGGTTGAGCACCTGTTTCCTTTTCTGAGAAGACTGAAGCAAAGAAGGTGTTGAGTAATTCTGCCTTTTCTCTGTCCCCTGTTAACATTTTGCCATCTTCTCCACGCAGTGGCCCTACCATTTCCTTCTTCCTTTTGCTGCGGACATATCCAAAAAATCTCTTTTTATTCTTTTTACCCTCTCTAGCAAGCCTGAGCTCATGCTGCGCTTTCGCTTTTCTGACTTTACCCCTACACATGCCTGCTATTTCTTTGAATTCCTTTTTTGTGATTTCCCCCTTTTTCCATTTCTTGTACATGTTCCATTTCAAACTTAGCTCGGTTGAAAGTTCCTTAGTCATCCATCCTGGTTTCTTGAGACACTTCCCATTTTTCTTTCTCACTGGAACTGTTTGAGATTGTGCCTTCAGTATCTCTCTTTTGAGAAACTCCCATCTGTCCTGAACTCCCTTCCCTTTTAGTATTTCTGACCACGGGATCATCCTCAATACTTCTCTAAGTTTACTGAAATCCGCTGTCCTAAAGTCTAGAATGCGTGTTTGACTATGCCTGGCTTCTCCTTTCCATTGTATAACAAACTCCAGGAGAACATGGTCACTTCCAGCTAATGATCCCACCACTTGCACCCCATTAACCAAGTCATCATGGAGCAGTTAAATTCACCAGACCACTCTGCATGTGCATATACATGCAATTTTATGCTTTGGGAGCTACTCCCATCATCTGGATTATGATGCCAGGATGAGGGACACCTGGCTGAACAAGATTACATGTAAAAGGGATCTAGGAGTCCAAGTAGACCACAAGTTGAACATGAGTCAACAGTGTGATATTTTAGGCTGTATCAATAAAAGTATAGTGTCTAGATCAAGAGAAGGAATAGTGCCACTATATTCTACTTTGGTCAGGCCCCACCTGGAATATTGTGTCCAGTTCTGGGCACCACAATTTAAAAAAGGATGTTGAGAAACTGGAGCGTGTCCAAAGAAGGGCGACTAAAATGGTGAAGGGTGTGAAAATCATGCCCTATGAGGAACGACTTAGGGAGCTGGGAATGTTTAGTCTGGCGAAGAGACGGTTAAGAGGTGATATGATAGTCCTGTTTAAATATTTGAAGGGATGTCATATTGAGGAGGGAGCAAGCTTGTTTTCTGCTGCTCCAGAGACTAGGACCCGGAACAATGGATACAAGCTACAGGAAAAGAGATTCCACCTCAACATTATGAGGAACTTCCTGACAGTAACGGCTGTTCGACAGTGGAACATATTCCCTCGGAGTGTAGTGGAGTCTCCTTCCCTGGAGGTCTTTCAGCAGTGGCTGGATGGTCATCTGTCAGGGATGCTTTGATTTAGATTTCCTGCATAGCAGGGGGTTGGGCTGAATGGCCCTAGTGGTCTCTTCCAATTCTACGATTCTATGATTCTGTTCTATGATTCTATGATTCTATGCTTTTTCTATCTCCAGCAGTGGATTTGAAGCAGCCTTTTAAGAACAGTTGTACCCCAAGTTGACAGGATCAAAAATTCAATATATAAAAGAATAGGTGTGTAGTCAGATAATTTATTATATGGCAAATTAAATCTCTTATTATGTATTTCAGGGTGACCTTTAATGATGAAATGACAGGATATTTTACTAGTTCTGCTAAATTTTGCTATTATATTTAAATGAAAAATGTTCCTGTGAAGGGAAGAGCACAAAGTTTGCAGCTCTTGGGTTTATTTTCCAGTTCTGCTGTTGACTCTCTATGTGACCTGGGACAAGGTACTTCAATACATAATTCTAGAGCCAGAGGCTAATAACTTTGTACTTGCATATAAATTATGTATCTTAGAGAATCTAAATGAAACTAGATAGCAAAGTGCATCTGAATTCAATTAAGTGCAGACATAATTGTTTACAATGGGATGTGCTCGTACCTGCCATTTTAAATGTATATAAATTCTTGTCTACCCCAAGTTAATTTTCATGTTGACTTAAATCAGAGTTCATCGTGTAACTGATTTCCTCAGTCACAGCATTTCATCAGTGTGCCTGATTTTAGTTAACGCATCTTTGATTTCATGTTAGGATATTATTTTAGGGTTCTCACCAGTCACCCCAGTATCTACCAACACCACCCTCCCCATATTTGCTGTTCTGACCACGTATGACAATATACCTAATGAGATAACTATCAGACCAATGGTGGCAGAATTTGATGATAATTTTAATGCTTCATTGGTTAATGCCATAATAAATCACTAGGCTTTTTAAGGGTATTGCATACCTGTGGATTGGAAAGTAGGGTGCAGATAGCATTTGAGGTGATTTACATTTAGGCAGAAGTCCTGTATGTACTAATCTCAAAGTAAGTGTTAAGCTCATAGAGAGCAGATACTTCACATTCCATTTCTCGCTCCCACCCTGGTTTTGCCAAAATATACACTCAAAAATGGACATGAGTTGCACATGCTTTCCATTGAGAAAAAAATGCACTTTTCAGGACTTGGCACATGTTCCATCTGCATGGTTACAAAGTGTCTTACCCTACTCACACCATCTCTTCAGTTTTTTAAAGGGGCATAGGTGAAAGCCACAGCCCATTTCTACCAGAAGGTAGATGTTTGGGGAGCATTAGTGTCACACACACCCCTTAGGATTTCACCTGGTCTGACCTACACACACACACACACACACACACACACACCCTGGTGATACCCCTGATAATAGAAAAGCCCTCTAGTATCTTAAAAGCTAGATCCAATTGTTACTTCCAACCAGAGTAAATGCACTGAATCCACCGAATTTATATAAATGCATACTTAACAAGTCCCATTGATTCAGTGATTAGATTTATTATGTCATAAACTTTTAGTAGACTTCATCCATTCCATGAAATGCATGGAGTGTATTGCTCAGTTGGCAGGAATATATACAGATGCTGTGGGGATTGTAAACAGTGAAGTCCTACTCACTACTTTGAATGAAAGGGCAAACAGGCTAGCTTCTGGGGGAAAAAATGAATGGACACACATCTGACATAAGAAAGGGAAATATCAAACTAAAACGAGTGCGGCTGCATTTCAACTTATGGAGATATTCTGCCACTGACTTCAAGTTAGTAACACTTAAATGAACTACAAAAACAGCTTTCAGTGTGGAACAGCTAAATAAAATAAAGTTCAATTCTAATCTCCTGTCCCTTAAATAGAGAGGAATGTGTATAAAGTTTTTATCTCTATATAAATTAGTCGGCTAGGCCTATCCATGCAAGAATGTATGTGTTAATTTCAAAATACCTTTTGTTGAAGGGTATTTTTAATATACACACATCCATACATATTAGATTTATAAAAATATATTACCCAAAAAGGGAGGGAAAGAAAGAAGGGGGAGGAGTACATAGGCTTGTAATATATTTTAATACAAACTGACTGTGTGTCTCACAATACATTTTCTTCAAGTTGATTTCTGTAACATGCACATTCATACGTGGCTAAGGAAGTAAGATATAGTGATCATTGAAGGGTATATGGTGAATGTTTATCTTTTCAACCTTGAAATCTAAGTCTTACAGCAACAATAACAGCATGCAGGACCAAGCCATGCTGGCCTTCAGTTAAATTCCAAATCACAGAGATTATACACAAGTAGAAATGTCAAACACTTTTCTAATACAAAATAAGGAAATTATCATTCATTACTTTTGGGGTCTACAAAAGCTTATGCAGCAATACCTTTATTAGTCTAGAATAGGAATGGCAATAGAAGCAGGAGCAAGTGCAATTTTTCTGTCCTTATTGTGGAAGCCACATGAAATTTTTCCCCCAAACCATACACACACACACACCCCACACATCTCAGACTGGCCTGGAAGCCTATGTTTGATTTTGAACAAACTGTTTTTCCACCATGTTCAACAGTGCAGGGGATTGCAACCTATTTGATCCTTCCAGGAGAGGTGATTCACCTATTTTTTTTAAGTGGAAAAAGTGTTGTCTGGAGATTCTAAAGGTGTCAAGATACCAAAATCTGTGGATGCTCAAGTCACATTAAATGCAGTGGCCTAGCAAAATAGTGTCCCTGATATAAAATGGCAAAATCAAGGTTTGCTATTTGGAATTTACATTTTTTAAAAATATATTTTTAAGTCTTGGATTCTTGAATCCGTGAATAGAAAATATGTGGATAAGGAGAGCCGACGGTAATATAAAAATAGACTATTTTATAGTCTCGTTTAGAAATGGTTGCTGATTTACCCTACCCTTTTCTGCATTTGCTATCCCTCTTGCCATGCCATCTGTTACCTTTATGTCTCTGAAAGTTCGATCTTTATCTCTGAGTATAGGTAGTTGTCTGTCACTTAGGTAGCTGAACAAAGGCGTGCAGTGGTAAATAGAAAGGTGAGCTGGTTCAGGCCCTGACTTAGAACTTTCCATATGCTTTTAATCTGTTAGCAGCCAGGGGAGCCTTTTGAAGTTGCTCTCCTCCCCTCTCCCAATTCCTCACTGCCCAGCTGTCATCTCCTAAGTTCTGCTCTCTGACACCGCTGTGGAGCACTTTTCTAAAAGCACAGTCATGCTTTTCCCTTAATGCTGTAGCCCCAGGGGACATACAGTGACGACAGGATTAACAAATGGTGCAATCTGCTCTGTACAGCTGTGGAAAAAGGAAAATAAGGTTGCGAGAGACAATGCATGTCTGGATCTTTTCCTGTGCAGCTTGTAGTGGGAGCCATTGCAATTGCTACTATCAATTCAGAGATAGTTGGCAATGCAAAGCCAAGATATCATGATAGAATTATTTTTGGGGGGAAGGGTGGTATATATGTTCGATGATGGAAAGTTATGAGGAGTTACCATAGCAGGACCACATCATGGATGTTGGAGTGCCAGGAAATGCTGTCCAGTCCTTATTTGAGCTAAGAACTCATCAATAGACTACTCATCAGATCTCTCCCTGAAAAAAATAAAGATTGCCTCTGAACATATGCAGAGGACTGTTCTTCATCGCAGAACAATTCACCTAGATTCGAATGGGCAGACACGTATTCCAGGGTAGATCATATATCCTCCCAGGCATACCTGAATCTTGGTATTTTCCTTTATCTGACATTCATCCCAGCCTATCTTTGTGAACAGAAGCTATCTAGTGGGCTGTACATTTTTTTAAATTAGAATTCTGTCAGAGGTCCCTTATTCAGGGACATGGATGAGATAATTCTAACTACTACCAAACTACAAATGCCGGGATTCCATAGGATGGAGTCATGGCAGTTAAACTGGTGTCAAACTGCTAAAATTGTGTAGTGTGGACACACTCTAAAACAGAGGCCTAATATGTAGGGGATGGATTTGCAGCATGCAGAAGCCCAGTGACCTGTAGTTTGTTGTCAGCAGCTTGAAACAATCATAATTGTAGTTCCAGCCTCACAACATGCTGATGTTTATTCCCAGCAAGAGTGGACAGGCATAACAGGAGGGGTGATAGACTTCAGCCCAGTTGTGTGGTGACATGGAAATGCTTAAATTCTTCTCCCTGCTTCTTACTCCTGACATGCACAATTTCACCAGTACTTCAGGATGAAAGCTTAAATGAACTTTACATGTGCACATGTTTTTATCCTTTGATGGAAGAGCATATGCCTTGGATGTAAAATATCCCAGGCCAATTCCATGTATCACCCAGTAGAAGTCCTTTCCAACAGGAGCCTTTTCAAGTCCTATTGTGAAAGTTAATCCATAGACTACAAATCACAGAATCTCCCAGCTGCTAGGAGGTTCTGGGAGTTGTAGTCCAAAACTGTTCCAGTTTCTACCCACAACCCAATATTGCTGAAAATTCACTGACCATTTTTTAATATTTCCATTCTATTTTAATTTTCAAGGTTTGCAGCATAAGTAAAAATTACAACTTTGCATTTGATTTCCCTATTTTTCTACAACTGTATTTGGCATCTTCAGTGCTCAAAAGTTAGCATAGATTTTCTTGTAGAAACCCTTAAGAAGCATGTTTGCTGTCATCTGAAAATTCTTTATTTCACTCCGTTTCATTCTAGACCTCCTGTATGTTGATGTAGCAGCCAGTTTTCCAGTGAACCTTGAAATGATTATATTTACTAGAGGTCTGGAAAAATACTTGAATGGTTATTATAACCTGACATGCTGAAAATGAAAAGCAATGAATATTTTGAAAATAGTTTGGGAGGTGATTCCATGGTTATAAGCTATTTATTAATACTTTTAAATCACAACTTGAGTTAATCGCATAAATTATACCAATTAGTGCTCAAATTAGAGATGGCCAAACAGTGTTTGTTCTTTAGCCATTTGTGATGGTTTCCCTAAGCTACTGGTGGTAGAAGGTTATGATTAGGACAGTTTGTCTAAAATTGGTGGGGGTGGGATATAGGGGAAGCATATGGATTTCATTTATAGCTCCCTGTCTTTTCAGTTTGCTGAAACATGTTGATCTGTTCTTCTTTTTCATAGTCTAGGAACCTATATTCTTTCCTTGCTATGTCTATCTCTGGTACCAATTTTTTTGTTCAAGATGTCATATTCATGAACATGTCTACTACGTTAACTGAGGTATACCTGTATATTGCAGGAATACACAGAAGAAGGCCTTCTCTGCTACGGTGCCCTGTTTATGGAATGCATTTCTCTTAGAAAGCCATCTTGCATCAATACTGGCTTCATTCCAGTGACAAGTTAAAATGGGGAAAGCGGGGTGGTATCAAAACCTTTAGGGATCTAATAATTTTACCCAAGCTTGGGCAGGTATTGTTTAAATGTGTTAAACTGATTCTTATGCTTTTATGTTTTTGTTGTTGAGTGCTTCCAATTCATTTTTGACTTATGGCAATCCTAAGGCGAACCTATAATAGGATTTTCTTGGCACGTTTCTTCAGAGGGGGTTTGCCATTGATATCTTTTAAAGCTGAGAGAGTGTGACTTGCCCAAGGTCACCCAGTGGAGTTACATGGCCACGCTGGGATTCGAAACCTGGTCTCCAGAGTTGTAGATTTTATGTTTAATTATCTATGATTATGATTATTATTTAAAATAAGTTTATAATTTAAAATTATGCTAATTTAAAAATTAAAAATGGTAAATAGATTAAAATATTGGTATGTTTACATTATTCCTTATTGTTTTAATTTTTAAAATCTTTCTAAAATATTTGAAATTTATTTTATGGTATGCTGCCACCACCTATTTATTGTGCTATAGGCTGTTATTAATATTTAGATAAATAAATAATCCAATAATAAACCAGTCCATAGCTTTCAGCAAAGTTCTAATCAGTATATCACAGTTTTCAAAGCTTCTTACAGTCATAACATATTTGTTGCTAAAGTCGATATTACAATGGGTGGTCTCGAAATTGAGCCCTTAAGTGGGTACCATCTGGATTTGGTTTCCAAATCCAGTCCTCAGGGGCTGGACAGAGGACGCATTTATGAAAGGAGCAATGGTTGTGGCCATGAGAGAGCAGGAAGCTCACCTAAAAAGAAGCATGATATCCCCGTTCATTGTTGTACACCAGGTCCTCAAAATGTACCTGTAGTTCAGTCTAAGTGTTGACTATGGGGCTGACGTATATTTGGTAGCTTCATCTGAAAACTTTGAATTATGCTTGGCAATGCATATAATAATAGTGCCAAATCAGGCGGTTCTAGAAATCTCTTATTTTATTATTTGCCAACTGGCCTGTGGGCAAAAATCTGGGTTTTAGTTTTTGCTTTTCACTGAGACAGAAACACCCATTGTCTCTCACGAAATCACACTTCTAGACGGAAAATGTACTGTGGGGAATATGCATTTCCCCATAACATCTAGTTTCACCCTTTAATTCATGTAACCCTGCAAAAAAGTTAAGGCTGCTTAATTCTTACTGACTTCCCATGATGTTTAAGCTAACTGTATGCAAGATGGCTTGTTATTAGGATTAACCTGGACTGATCCTGTGGAATAGCTTCCTCCCTTTAAATCTTCCATGACTTTATAATGCTGTCAAGTGCCTCCTACGTCCATTCTTGTTCCAGATGTTTCTGTAACCCTTCGCCTTCTCCAATGCAACTTCTTCCCTTGAAAGGTGATGGTAATGCTAAAATATGCAGCTTGTTCCTCGTGGCATTTTAAGCAGCACATAAATGTAATCTTCTGATGGCAAAATCCAGGTTGAGCAGGAAAACATTTAATCAGAGGGGCTTAATCTCCAAGGGAAGTAAATGCTTGATTTTTAATTCAACATTTTCCTTTGATGAAAACTTTTTTCATGGATGTTGTTTATGTAGAATTTATATGAAGCCGGGGTTTAAGTAATCAGCTTTAATATTTGTACTCCTAGGGAAAAAAGTAGAATCATTAGCAAGTGCGCATAATTAATGAATAAATTATCTGGGTCCCCCCCCCCTTTGTTTTCCTCCAGGTATAAGGAAATGCTAGATCTAGTGACATCACCCAGCTTGACTGTAAATAGAGAATACCCTGATATTCTGAAGCTTAACCTTTCTAACACTTATGCCACTGTTCCAGATGACATAGAAGGTAAGCTGACAGTTCTTCTTGGTCATGGTTTATAAACATTACATGCCTAGCCATTGGTGTGCATGTGAAGTTGGAAGAGCCAGAATAAGCAGACATGTGGGCCTAACCCTGCATCAATTAGGAGTTTGGAGATTTTTCTCTTAAATGCGTTAAGCAAATGTGACTGTTACTTCTTGGTCATATTGGTAGTGTGATTATTTCCAGTTATGTCATCTCAGTTTTGGATGAAGAAGATATTTAGAAGGTGCTGCGGCTTGGTGATGGAATGTAAGCTTTGCCTGCAGAAGGTCCCAGTGTCAATTTTCTGCTTCTCTTTAATGAATACCAGAGAGCAAATACAAGATGAAATTCTGCCCAAGACATACTGCCATTTAAGGTTCATGCACACTGGGCTGAGACAGACCATATATGATAACCGCTGTTTTCAGGGTTACTTTTGCTTGCTTGTATCTTTCTGAGGCACACAGAGGGAAGAAGACAGAAAATGACCGAAGAATAATCAGCTTTGATAAGCCCGATGTGTCCTGTTGGCAGACCAGCTTCAGGAAGATTTATTAGTTGCATGGGAGAGATGTGGATTTGGCTTTTCTGTCTGTCGGATGCCTTGCAGCTATTTTCTCCTGGCTGTCCTGCTTTGCATTTTTAATGCTATAATTGGTTCATGGGGTCTTTTATATTTTTCTAGCTGAACCTAAAAAGGAGATAGGTTTGAAGAATGCAATTTGTTTCTAAATGTTTTGATTTGAGTCCTGGGTCATATATCTGTTTCTCGTGTTTTATGAGGGACAGTTCCTATTTTTGAGTCCTTTTCCCTGGTCAAATGCTGTCTGTAATTTTTTTTATTTTGGAGAGACATCGGGCTCTTTTTAAAAATAAAATAGTATTCACACACATCGAGTAGAGTTTCAAGCCCTTAGATTTTAAATCTCTAAATTGCATATTATGACATATGCATATCTTGAGTTTCATGTTCATGGTTGTAAATGCATGCACACATACACAAAATGCCAGTGCATTCCTTCACTTCTTCCATCCAACATGTTAACTGTCTTTCTAGTTTTAAAAAACATTGCTGAATGTGTTTGAATTTTAGCTGTTCTGTCACATGCAACTAGATTTGTTGTCAGGTTAAGTATTCTTATATGTGATAGAAATGTAGAATTCGAGGGGGGGGGGTATGTTGCCCAAACAGTGGTCTTTGGAGCACTTGTGAGAAACTAGAGAGTGAGTTAAATGCTGGTTTTTTTAGCATGTACCTTCTGAAATGATTCTGAAGTAGGTGCTGACAATATTGTTCTTGATTAAAAATTTTCCCTTCTCATGTACTTTAATGTACATCCATATAATTACACATTCATTGACAAAAGATGGCAACAGTTTGCTCTACTACTATTCCACACCTGTTTATAAAATGTTGGTGAATATGTTTGAATTTCAGCTACTTTATCACATGAAATTGCTCCTTTAGTGTGCTTTGCAGACAGATCAGGAAGGACACTGTGGACTTATATGACTGCTGCTCTTTTTATTTTTCTCCCTGCGCTTCATGCACGGTTATCGCTGCTGAATGCATTTCTTTCTCCCACTGCCTCATATACACACGCACACAATCCTCCTTCGAATCTGTGATCTGAAGTTTCATGCTTGGCAGATACTAAGAACACATTCTTTTGGTAGCTGTGGTAAGGGGGTGGAAACTTATCTGCCTTTCCCCGTTCCCTTCTTTTGCCTTCACTTGGTCGCTATGAATAAAAAGAATGGGGCAGGGAAAGAAAGAGAAGGGGTGTTTAAACCTGTTTTTAAAATTATTGCTGAATTATGCCACTGAACTTGGTTTTGTGAGTACAATTCCAGCTATTGTTTGCTGTGGTTAGGGCTCCAGTTTATTTAACTATAGCAATTATTAACCCTTTACCTGCAAGATTAGTAATGGCCTTGTAAGATGTTTATGACTTAATAGAAATTGTAGGCACAGTCTTCCTGAGGTCTGTGAAACTCAGAGTAACATCGAGATGTTAGATGCCAGTATATCATCTGGCAAACTTTGCCCCCCCTATGTGTAAGACTGAAAGTCTAAAAAGTATGTCTGTTGAAACCCTAACCAGTATATATTATTTGCTTTATTCATGCAACTGTTGACTACGATTTAGCAGTGCTGTTTCTTAAGAACATTAAAAAAATCTCATATTGCAGTCTTCAGAAAATATTATCTGAGCTCCTTTGAGATACACTGAAAATAAAGATATTGCAATATTCTACTAAAACAGTTATCAATCATACTAAAAAAATGCAGCAGAAAATCATTTTTAAAAGATTATGTTTTAAAAAAACTGAAAAATACAGGATGAAAAGTCCTGTATGCACAAAATAGTTTCGTCCTCAGCATTGAAAAGGCACCATCCTCTGATCTTCATTTCTACAGGTTTAAGACCTTGAGTAGGATTGCTAAGAATTTTTCCTAACTGGACAGGTTTAAATGGGAGAACAAGTTCCTTAAGTACACAAGCCAGTTTGGATTTAAAGGTCAAAGCCAACTTCCTGAAATCAACTGGAAGCTAGGACAAAAAAGTGAGCTGCATTTCATGAACCTGGTCTATACAGTACTGGTTATCTAGGTGTCCCACTTCACAGTAGCTGAAGTTTCCAATTCATCTTCAAAAGTAACCAACAGGTGATTTTATAATAAGTTTGCAATATAGTCTGCCCTCTGTATCCACAGATTCTTTATCTGCAGATAAATTTGGCATACAAATATTAAAAATATATATATAAATTCGAAAAAGCAAACATTGATGTTGCCATTTTATATAAGGGACATATTTTACTATGCCATTGTATTTAATTGTACCTTAGCATCTCCACATATTTCGGTATCCACAATGGATCCTGGAACCAAACCATAGCTGATGCCAAGGGGGCCCAATGTATTTGGATTGTTAGCATCCAGGATAAATGTTGATACTGTATATTGAAAGAAGGAATGAATATTCCCAAATGAACAATTTCACTTTGCAAATTATTGTAATAGCAATAATCAGTTTGCATGGCAGAGAACAATTGCCAAGTAGCATATTAGCATCTTGTTTAACATGTAAGAACAGTACAACGTAAAGGTGGTATTGCATTTCTTATTATGGTATAAAAGGGAAAACTGGATGCAGCTGATAAATGGCTTAAATGTAATTGCTTGTCCCAAAAAGAGCAAATTCAGTGAATTAATGGAACTTGCATAACTGCTGATTTACCAAGATCCCATCAGTACAATAGAATCATAGAATCATAGAATTGTAGAGTTGGGAGAGACCACAAGGGCTACCCAGTCCAACCCCCTGCCATGCAGGAAATCCAAATCAAAGCATCCCTGACAGATGACCATCCAGCCTCTGTTTAAAGACCTCCAAAGAAGGAGACTCCACTGCACTCCGAGGGAGTGTGTTCCACTGTCGAACAGCCCTTACTGTC
Source organism: Sceloporus undulatus (assembly GCF_019175285.1). Lineage (NCBI taxonomy): Eukaryota > Metazoa > Chordata > Lepidosauria > Squamata > Phrynosomatidae > Sceloporus > Sceloporus undulatus. The sequence continues at coordinate 29,973,467 of NC_056525.1, read as the reverse complement.
AGGAAGTTCCTGCTAATTTTGAGGTGGAATCTCTTTTCCTGCTGCTTGCATCCATTGCTCTGGATCCTGTTCTCTGGAGCAGGAGAAAACAAGCTTGTTCCCTCCTCAATATGACATCCCTTCAAATATTTAAACAGGGCTATCATATCACCTCTTAATCTTCTTTTCTCCAGGCTAAACATCCCCAGCTCCCTAAATCGTTCCTCATAGGACATGGTTTCCAGACCCTTCACCATTTTAGTCGCCCTTATTTGGACACGCTCCAGTTTCTCAACATCCTTTTTGAATTGTGGTGCCCAGAACTGGACACAATATTCCAGGTGGGGCCTGACCAAAGCAGAATACAGTGGTACTATTACTTCTCTTGATCTAGACACTATACTTTTATTGATGCAGCCTAAAATTGCATTGGCCTTTTTAGCTTCCGCATCGCACTGTTCACTCAAACCTGCTTACAGTTGTGCTGTAACAACTAAACAGTTGTTTAGGTTATCATTTGCCACATAAACTGATAACCTAAACATTAGGAAGAACTTTCTGGCAGTAAGTGGAATTGTTGCACTATAATTCTGCAGTGCAAATGGGCCTCAAGTAGGTAGCTGAGTGGTGCTGCTGGATGTCATTGTTGGCATCAGAATAGATAGAAAAGTCAGAGATAGCCTTTCAACAATTGCTCATTCTCTGATAATCTCCTGTTTGGAGTACTGCAATGCATGTTTTATTTTATTTTATTTTATTTCATTTTATTTTATTTATATGTCACATTTCTCCCAAATTGGACCCAAGGAGGCTCACAAAAGAGGCTTAAAAACAACAACAACAACAACAACAACAACAAAAGTTCAATTTTAAAACATAAATAAAACACAGCCTTATTACAACAAGCCAAAAATGTTAAAAAATAAATATATTCTTTTAAAAAAAGCTGTGAGAGCCAGATTGGCATAGTGGTTTGAGCATTGGACTGCAGCTCTGGAGACCAGAGTTCGAATCCCTGTTCAGCCACGGAAACCCACTGGGTGACCTTAGATAGGTTTTATTGCCTCAGCCCCAAAGGATGGCAAAGGCAAACCCTTGCTGAACAAATCTTGTCAAGAAAACTGTGTGACAGGTTTGCATTAGGATCACCATAAGTTGGAAATGACTTGAAGGCAGACAACAGCAATAAAAATTAAAAGTCCATCACCTCATCACCATTAAAATCGCCTTTTTCAATACTTATTAATAACATGCTCTGGAAATGTGGCTTCAGGAAGAACAATGTCAGTATTATTGGACTTTTCTCCTGTTCTGTTTTGTTTTTACAAATAATCTTTAATCAAAATTTTGCAACATTAAAACATAAATACAAATGTCATCCTCACTTATTACCTGTCACATCAAACAACAGTCAATTTTATATCATCAAGAATCCCAGCACTTTTCCCCTTCATTGAAGGCATTTTACATTCATAGGAATGACTTAGGGAGCTGGGGATGTTTAGCTTGTAGAAGAGAAGGTTAAGAGGTGATATGATAGCCCTGTTTAAACACTTGAAGGGATGTCATATTGAGGAGGGAGCTAACTTTATTTATTTTTTTATTTTTTTTAATTTTATTTTTATTTTTTTGCTGCTCCGGAGACTAGGACCCAGAGCAATGGATAATAATAAATAATAAAATTTTTATTTATATACCGCCCTTCCAGAGATCAGGGCGGTTTACATCAGAATAAAACAACACATATTACATTAAAAACATCAAAAATTAAACACACATACAATATAATAAAACAGGATAAAAGCCCCAAGGCCTACTAGGACTCTAATTGGGGGAATGCGATCTTAAATAGAAAGGTTTTTAAACCCTTTCTAAATTGGGCCAGGGAGGTGGCCGAGCGGAGCTCTGTGGGCAGCGTGTTCCAAAGGTCCGGGGCTGCGATGGAAAAAGACTTCCTCGTAGATGATGCAAGATGCAAGCTACAGCAAAAGAGATTCTATCTCAACATTAGGAGGAACTTCCTGACAGTAAGGGCTGTTTGACAGTGGAATAAACTCCCTCGGAGTGTAGTGGAGTCTCCTTCCTTAGAGGTCTTTAAGCAGAGGCTAGATGGCCATCTGTCGGGGATGCTTTGATTGAGATTTCCTGCATGGCAGGGGGTTGGACTGGGTGGCCCTTGCAGTCTCTTCCAACTCTATGATTCTATGATTTTCTGATTCTATGTTTAAATGAAAGGCTCTCAGAATACAATTGGCAGGCTCTGCTAACAGACTGTTCAGTTCTGATTGATAGCTAACACACAATAAAACATATCAAAGGCAAATAAAATTATGTACTGAGGATAATTTTCAGGAGACAACAAGCAAAGAATAAAGAAATTTCCTATGAAAATAAATGTGGGATGTTTTGGAAATGTTTCAAGAATAACAGCATTACGTGAGCCCATAGAATTCTTTCTTTATGTATAGATATTCAGTGTATTTGCATATTTCATTAAATAAAACATGCCTGAGATTTTTAATCACTGTTTTAATAAATTGTCAAATAAACTGAAGTTGTCTCGTTTGGGATAACTTTCTAATAAGATCAGCTATCTTGTGATGATTCAGGTTAAAACCTGTCTGAAAACCTGGTTAACTAAGCCAGAAAACTGTTGATGCCACATATTTGTACAAGTTTCTTTATAAATGTGGCTGAACCTTTTTGGTCAATGTGCAACAGTTGTATAAGAGGGATTCTACAAGTTCACAGGGACCTAAATCCTGTTATTAGTCCAGACTATAGTAGGACCAATTGGATTTACCCATATACTGATTCATCATTCATCAGTTGATTCAATGGGTCTACTCTACCAGGGTTTAACACATAGGTTTCCAGTCCATTTCTACATAGCTCTTTTTGCAATCCCAGGTACTAAAGTGGGACATGGAAAACACCGAGTGAACCAGTGTTTTCAATGTGCCACTTTATTACCTGGTTTTGCAAAAAGAGCTACTGAGGATCCTCGTTGCAAAACAGAGCAAAAAAACAAGGACAGTGCTAGATGCAAACCTGGTTGCACAATGCTGGTGAACACTGGACTATGACTCTGGAGAACAGGGTTTGAATCCCTACTTGGCCATGAAACCCACTGGATGACCCTGGGCAAGTCACACTCTCTCAGCCTCAGAGGATGACAATGGCAAAACCTCTCTGAAGAAACTTGCCAAGAAACCCCTGTGCATTAGGGTCACCTAAGTTGGAAATTACTCAAAACCATATACAACCAAAACAATAACAGCAACAAGCACCTGTGCCTTCAGTTTACCACTTTATTCACAAAGTTGCTGAAGATCTTCACTGCAAAATGGGGCAAAAAACCTGGCATAGCGGCAGATACAAAACTGGTTGCACAATGTCAGTATTCAACAGAAGAATTGTGTGAACCAGCCACCAAGTAGTGGTGTGAGATTTACACTTTGCCGCACAATGCAGGATCTCACATTGAATCTTTCTAATTACTGTACACTAGGAAAATATCGTTCAGTGTACAGTAGTTTGCACTTATTTTGCTGGGCTTTTTGCCCACAGATCCCATGCAGCAGAGTTTTGAAATATTCCTGTTTGAAGTGAACCTGTATGTGTTATTTTCCAAAATTGCAAAATGATAATTTCTGACATTATTTCACAATTTATAGCACAGGTGAGGAAAGTGCATGCAACTCAAAAGGCCATTTTTGAGGGCAACAAGATCACTCTGATTTTATGAAAACTAGAGAATGTAGGAGTTATTTTATCAAATCCCTCTCCCAGGTTGCTTTAGTCCTAGGTGGAGCCTTTATGTAACCAGAAAGCAACTTTTAGGCTATAAACTTAAATACCCTAAAGGCACCAGATCCTGTTTGATCTTGGAAACTAAGCAGGGTCAGCCATGGTTAGTACCTGGCTGGGAGACTGCCAGTGGTGTTACTAAGGTTGCTGTTCAGTAACTCATGCTGTCATCCCACAGGCTGCCTGGCACACCCCTCAGCCAGCTAGGCTGCCTCTATCATGGTGCAGATAGGGGGCTGCCACTGCCTGGCATCCCCCTATGGGTCTGGTTGGGATGCTGGCCTTGTGAAAAGAAAGTCACCTCTCTTTCCCAAACAGACATCAGTCCTCCCCCCCCCCCCAGACCCAGAAGGGGCTGCTGGACAGCAGCAACATCTCACCCCCATCAGCAGCTGCAGCTGATGGATGGCAGAGGCATCCTGGCTGGCAGTGGGGGATGATTGGTAGAGTCTTGGGAGGAGTTGGAGGAACCACTCCACCAGGTGTTCACTCCCCTCTGAGATGTCACCCGGTGTGGTCTGACCCCCCTGCCCCCCCTCCTGATGCCACTGGAGATCACCAACAAATACTAGGTGCTGTAGCCTATATTTCCAAGGAAGGAACTGACAAGACCACGTCTGAGTATTCCTTACCTAAGAAAATGATATGAAATTCATGGAGTCGCCATTTATTTATTTGTTTGTCTTGTTTTGTTTTGTTTCTGTCCCACCTTTCTCCCAAAAAGGAACCCAAGATGGCTCACAATATAAAACACATATATTAGACAATTAAAATAACCTAGTTAAAACACTGGACAGTTGAAATTTAAAACATACAAAAGGTAAAAACATAATTTAAACCAACCAATCCCTCCCCCCCCGGCATAAGTCCACAGGCAACTTAGAAGCACATATACAGTCACCCCTCCTTTCTCACAGATGTGAGGTCCGCGGCCTTGAATATTCATGGACAGGCAACCTCCATTATTTTTGATGAGGTCTGCCCCCATGTGCTTGTGGGCATGCGCCCCATTCAAGCCTATGGGGCTTGGATATACTTGAGTCTCCATTTTCACCAGGGAGGAGGGGGCGGAATGGATCCCCAACAAAAACGGAGGGCCAGCTTTATATATACATACACAACTTTTAGGTCCAAGGGGGCTTAAAACCATGGCAAAATTACACCACACAGCCCTTTTTTAAAAAAAAAAATGAGGGGGGGAGTTTCAAAATTCTGAGTGGTGAGTAGAGTAATGCAGTCCTTCAAGATCCCACAGAATCTACTGTGCCCCGCATGAGCCAACCCAGTTGGGGTGTGACATGTTATTGTCCTAAATTATACTCCCTACTTTGCCTCATTTTAATAATAATTAATAATAATAATTTGTTTTATTTATATACCGCTATTCCAAAGATCATACAAGCCTGCGTCGAGCTTGGGCCCTTTTAGCTGGTCTTGAACTCGCAACCTTGTGGTTTCGAGTGACTGGCTGCAGTACAGGCATTTAACCACTGTGCCACCAGGGCAGTGTTTAAAGTGTTTAGTTCAGGTTGTTGTTAGTAGAATATTGGGTAATACTGCTGCTCAGTCACAACAGAAGTATCTGGATTTGGAGGGGGTAGACCTCGATTTACTGGTAGATCTCTGGGTGATTTGCTGTGGATTGGCAAAGGTTTCTGATTCCCAGTTTTTGTTGTTTTGTTTTGTTTTAACAATACCAGCACTAAAATGGCTCCCACACTATTGTCCTAAAATATATTGCTGAAATGAGGAACAAAGGCTCCTTGGAATAAATGACGAGTGAGGTTTTTGTGGTGAGGTTGAGCTCCTTTCAGCTCTGGCTCTTGCTCAGAACAAATTCCTGGGCTCAGAATTAAGTTCAAGTGTCTGCATTTTGTGGCAGTGGCCAGCTGATGGATCTTGGATTTATAGTGGAAAGTAAAGTAGATTCAGCAAGTCTGAATACTGTTTACTGCTAATCTCTCTTCCACAATCCAGAAGCATCACTTTCCAACCCTTAGGTGACAGGGTAAAGTTATAAATCAAGATGGCAATGTGTGGTAATGGCTAAACCCAAATATCCATCTTATCATATGTTGTTCTAAAACAGATGTTTGGATGGCTGACTAGTCATACCTCTGATATGAACTGGGGTACTGTGACCTCTGCCAGTTCTATGCAATAGTAATTCAGAGCTTTGTATTTTTAAAGATTTTTTGGTATCTTTGGATGAGTGTTGTTAAGTGTGATCTAATAAAGTTTTGATGGTTTGACTATTCCTTCATAATGTTTCTTTGTTGTGATTTTTTTTCCTTCCCCATTTTGCTAAAGGACTTGCCATGCATTGTGCCACTGTCAGTGTGAAGCCTGAGATGAACAATGAACCATAGTATCTTTTTTTTCTTTCCCCAGGCTTTGGTACTTAGTTTATTTCAGGACCAGTCAGGCTATCTGAAGTCCGTGATGCACAGTGCTGCTTTAATTTCATGGGCTATGGAAGTCACTCTCTGTTAAAATAACCTATGCCCTATGAGGCCAATTATGAATGCTTTTGTTCTACATGTCAATTATCCAAAGACCTTGAAAAGTAATTAACAGATTATGATCTCACTGGCATCGGTGTTGTTGGTATTGTTAATTATGTCCTTTTGTTTTATAGGCAACAGCAACGCTGCACCTCAGTGTTCTCTCCATCTCTGTTCTTCAAAGTAAGAATGCCTTACTGAACCTCTAATTACTCTCAAAATACATCATTTTGTTTGCCTGTAACTGTTCAGTGAAGGGCGTCTTCACTGTAATCTGAGTTGCATTTACTTGCAAGAAGGTCCTATTAAAATCATGCATTTTAAACTGTCCAAATTTCCTATTTAGGGATAGGGCAAGTTTGCTGGATAATTTCTTTAAAGTTTGAACTAAAACCTAGAGCAAAATCATTGCCTAACTGACATGGAAGCCACTAACTGCCATGGCTTATAGCCATCACAGAGGCTGCTGTACCAGGGACACAGAAGTGAACTTCAAAGTATGGTTTCTAAGAAGATAAGAACAAAAACAGCCAAACAGGTTTAAACCATGGTTTGTCTATTATAAGTCTGGACATTTTAACATGACATATATTGTATTCTGTAGTTACGCCATATCAGTGTTTTATGTTGTGTCTGATGTGAGCTTTGGTTTACTACTGAAGAAAGTGTAAATTTTATAGATTGCTTTTCTGGATTGTATTGTATTATTTTAATGATATAATCCTGCTTCGATCCTTGGGAGAGGTAGGAAATATAAATAAAAATTATTATTATTATTATTATTATTATTATTATTATTATTATTATTATTATTA
>NC_056525.1:29965355-29966349 GCF_019175285.1 Sceloporus undulatus | reverse complement strand
AATGGAATTTTGGCACAGTACACACCGCCAGGAATCAGTGTCCTGGCAGCAATAGTAGGGCTCGGGAGCATGCACCAACCTCACGCTCCCGAGCTCTATGACATGCAGGTGGTGTCAGTATTGAGTGACACCGCCCACATGGGGGAGGCGTGTAGATGACATGTGGGCATCTGAGTACCCACACGTCTCTTAGAGGAAGCGGCATCATTACAACACTGCAAAAAGGAAGACACTCTAAGCGGCTTCTTTTTTGTGGCACAGCATTGCCCCGTGGTTTGGTTGTTGCAGCAATGTTGCACAGCAAAGAGAGGCAGCATTTTACCACCAGTGTATACCGGGCCATTGATACCATGATCAGTGTTGAATTTGGATTGTTTTGCTCTGCTTATTAAAACAACTGTTTGAAAACACATTGGTATGCTGCCATTCTATATTATATTAAGAAATTAACTTTGAATTTTTACCATTTGTATTGTCCATGCTCTCCAGTCACTCTCTCAATACACCAATATTGTGTATTTATTAAAGGTGCATTGCATGACTCTGGGTCGAAGTTAGATCCAAAAATTATGTGCTTGTTATATGTGCATTGCATGGCCTATGTATAATTTTTGCTGCTTAGAACAGAATAGTCAGGTCCCTGCCTGTTCAACAAACCAACAAACTGTCCTCGTCATACTGTATATATTTTCTTTCTTTCTTTTTTATTCTGTTTTAATAGATATTTTAATTGTAACATGTTTATTCCTGTTTTAAGGGGGGGAATTTGGGACATAATGTTGTAAATCTGGATTTTAATATGTTGTGAGTCGCTTTGATTGTCTAGTTACAGAAAAGCGGGATACAAATAAATTTTTATTATTATTATTATTATTATTAGTTTATTATTAATTTGAGCTATTTGTTTTAAAAACGGCTTAGCATAATAGTAGATATTATTATTATTATTATTATTATTATTATTATTATTATTATTATTATTATTATTATTATT
>NC_056525.1:29908863-29965345 GCF_019175285.1 Sceloporus undulatus | reverse complement strand
CAAATTGACCAACCATTATTTGGAATGTCTCTTCTGTGTTTGTTGTCTGTTGTTTGTCTTAGAATTTTTCTCCGCTTTCCTCATTTTTTTTCCTTTTTTTTCTTTTTAAATAGACATTACCCGCATATAGTAACTGTCCCATCCTTTCCAACAATGGCCACATACGGGCAGACTCAGTACAGTTCGGGAATCCAACAAACACCTGGTTATACAGCATATCCACCACCTGGACAACCTTATGGAATACCTTCTTACAGTGAGTTGTGTGCTATATACTTGACTGTACTTGCCATTAAGTTGCCTTACTTCTTTTTATAGAAGAATATGGTTTTAAAATGTCTGATTAGGTACTGTTGCAGAAAGTAAAACTAAAAATCATCAACAGCTGTTAACAGTCTTACTGTTAATGAAAGATGAAAGCCATTTTCAGACAAGTCCCACCATTTAGTAGATAAGGGAATGGGACTGTACCCTTTGGCTACATCCAATAATAGTACATTCAGATGTAGATGTGAAAGGACACCTTATGTACAACTGTATCCATGAATCTTGGAATGTTTCCAGAGGATGCATTGACACTAGGAGTATGGCTAGTGGGTGTGCTTCTTCTTCAACATGTTCATTGAGTACACTGAGTACTTCACATTCAACATATTGAGTACATTGGGCAATTCAATACAGTTTGTGAGACAACTACAGATAGTAGGGTGCTATAGTAGTACCATGGACTACAAGGGGAAGGTGGGAAGTATTTTTCAATACTATAGGAGTGCAAGCTCTAATTCTGGCTCGGTCAACACATGTAACTTCAAAGTTCTGACAAAAGTAGAATCAATAAGAAGCTTGCATACATCAGAGGACTGAGATCCTACATCTGAGTCTAAGTTTGTAACTTTGTGAATCCATAACTACAAAAAAAACCTTGTTGGTGAATTGAGAAGATGTCTATCCAGGCACTGGCAAAAGTACTCCAATGGGCATTGGGCCCTTTAATGTACAATAGGTATTCCTATTGTGATCCAGCACTTTTTAGCTGGTGCATGGATGTGTACTAGAGCACCTTGGTGAATATGTATGTTGTGGAACTACTCATTTCAATTTGTTGCTCACATAAAGCCATTTACAAAGATGTAAGGCCTACGCAGAACACCAGCTGAGATTTATCCCACATGTACAGAAGTACAGAAGAATTGGACAAAATGGACTAAATTGTGTTGGTTAGATCCCTGGAATTAAATGTTGATTCAGCACATAGGTAAATGCCATTGGTTCAGTGGTCTAATTCAGTTTATTCTACTTTACTTGGGACTAACAACAGTGATTTACATCACTGATGCTCAGTCTGTCAAGTACAGTAGTAGTGTCAGGAACAGGTGGCTTGAATTTTTTTTCTTCTTTGGATTATATAGTTTGAACTGTTGACAAGATCAGAGTAACGCCCAGGAACCTTCAGGTCAGCCTTCCCCAATATGCCCTCCAGACTGATGTGTTGGCCTGCAACCCTCATAGTTCTCTTAACTAGCTATGCATTTTCAGTTATATACTGTTGTTAATAGAGTAGGGAACTGTTGAAAGGCCCACATTACTATTATCCTATGCTGGTAGAAATGCAGAATATCAATTAATTAACTAATTAACTAAAAAATTAATTAAACAAAATAACACAATATCTGTTTAAACAAGTTGAAGTGTAGCTACACTGTGAATATATGGACTGAAGGAAGGTGAAGTTAAATGCATTTTGGAGATGGAGGTCTTGTTTCATTTTCTCAATAGTTGCATGGATCAATGCTAATTTGGAAGCAAATTTTGTGTGTATGTCAAAGTATAACTCAAATGGCCCAAATTATGTTTTTGTTTTTGTTTTTAATATGAGTTTGAAATTAATAAAAAATAATGAAAAAGAGAAGAAGAAATAGTCCAAATGCAGCAATGCTTTATGCAGTCCATTGCATAACTGCATCATCTGTTTAACATTTTAGGAAAGTTTTCGTAGGTTCATAACATTTTGAAATCATGCAGCATAAAAGGAGTCTCTTGCAGCATAAAAGGAGGAACTACTGAAAAGACCCCTGTTGCCACGACTGATATGGAAATGGGGCATCTGGCTACACCCACATTTCTGTGTCAGTCACAGCAATAGGGGTCTTATCAGTACTGACAACAGGTGAGTAAGATAAGAGGGGCTCAGAGCCATCTCATCTGCCAGAGTTTGCCATAAAGTTTCCGGGAAATTCCACTGCAAACTGGGAGTCAGTGTGACCTGCATTAAGCTCTGTTTACCCCAGGATCAGGCCAATTCCACTGAATCTGCATCTGGTGTGCAGGATCTGGCCCATCCTGGTCCCAGGGTATTGGCCTTTATTGTCCAAACAGGGTGATGACACAAAGCTGGGGGGGAACACAGCCCTTTTGGTCCATGTGTACAGCCCCAAAGACTAACTGGTTTTTATTTAACATGTGTTTTTGTGTATATAAACCTACTTCTTCAGATGCAGGACAGTTCAATATCAATGTCTCAGGATATAAAGTACATTTACACAGTTGTGGAAGTGGGGTGAAATGTAATAGGATCCAATTGTGTTTTATGATTTAAAGAACTAATTTAGTCCTGATACTGCACCTGGGTGTCATTCTGATACAAGATGTGTAAGAAGCTGAATGCATATTTAAATCCATCTGTCTTTGTATTCTGTATAGCAATGTCTAGACTTTTGACAATAGAAACCTTTTGTAATATTTTAGTGCTTGATCATGCAAGTGATTTTTCTCTCTTATCTGGTAATAGGCTCTATTGAACTCAGTGAGCTTACTTGCAAGTTAACATTCACAGAGCTGCACATCTTAAAATCAAACTTTTTAAATTTTAAGGTTTTAGTTGAATCTAAAGCTGCTTCTCAGTTCACCATCTCTAACTTTTAAAGCTTTAAGTAGTTCCTCATAATTAGCTCCTCACTGGCTAAACATATGTTTTATTAAATGAACTCCATCAAAAAGTTCTGTATACATCTCCAGACAGTCTAAAAAATAATAATAAAAAAAAAATAAAGACAGGGTTTTATTAGCGAAACTTTTAGATTCATTTTCTGGAATCACATTTGTGTATTGTATGAGCTGGATGTATGCCAATACAAATCCTGAACAGTTGTCATCCTTAACAGCAGGTGAAAACCAGCCCTTTGGCTACTGGCTAGTGTTTTAAGGGCATACACAAACCCGGCCCACATGGTGCTTATAAATCCTATAGATTATCTATCTACAACTTTTGAACAATGGTCTTCTTCCCCCATCCCTCACCAGCAATGCATGTGATAATCTTAAGTTTTGAAAAATTCCACCTGGCAGACAACCAAGAACAATAAAGTACTATTGTGGTTTTTTGGCTCAAAAATAAAACTATCCCAAGTTCCTAGACAAAATGGGAACTATGTGGAAATTAATTTGGTGCCAAGTTACTTCTCTGTCTGACAGCAGGCTTCCAGAAAGAGTCTGTCACTGAAGATTAATCGTAATCAGGCTGTAATGGGTTGAGTGTTTGCATGCATGTTGCCGATTGTAATCAGAATACAAAATGTCACATTATGAAAAGCAGTTTCTCTTAGCATACACCCAGAAAAGCCCAGCTCTTCCAGCAACAATGGAATCTGACATAACAACATATAATCACTCACTGTTGCCCAAACAAAATCCTTTGGCACAAGATTTTGTTATCTAATGGTTAGTGTGCTGGGATGTATAAGCTCTTTCTCTAATGTTTAAATGGCCATGGAAAGATAGGCATTTGTGATCTTATATGGCATTTTTTAAGCATTAGCTCTGAACTAGAAACTGCTTCATTGCTTGGCTCCAAGGTAAAATGTCACGAGGCTCACACACACAGAGAGATAATGTTGTGAGTAGTTGAACTGGGTGCTTCACAGCAACATCCAACTAAACTAAAGAGACATCCAGTTTGTGTAACTTTTGTCTCCTTCCTAAGAAATGTTTGAGTCAGGACATGAACCTTGAAGAGCAGACTCGGGCAATTATTGCACAGTTGCCCTCCCCTGTTTTGGAAGAGAAATGCAGAGCCTGGTTCATGCTATGACACAGTACACATCATTATTGAAAGAGTTCTTTGTATTCCTTTCTTTTGCCAAATGAATTGAGGTTAAGGGGGTTACAGAGACAAAGCACTTCTGAAAATTTAAGATCTTGCCTTTGTAATTATTGGCACACACGGACATAGTAACTGAAGCATATTTATTCTCTCTGATACCATCATAGCAGTACTTTCAGAACAGGTGTTAACTGTGTTTAGCTGAAACATTATTATGTATTTTATTCATTAATATATTGATGTCCTGCCCTGTTATCTGAGGATCTCAGAACAATGTACATTAAAATGGGAACAGTTTAAAATAATAAGAATGTAAACGCTAATAGCATATACCACTTAACACTTAAAACATGATGAATAGCAGTTAATTTTTTTAAAATAAATCACATGCGCAAATTTGAATGAGATCAATCTTGCCCCAAAATGTTCATTACATAACCAGTGTTTTTCCTTGGCAACAGAATTACAGCAGCATTAGTGCCAGTGGGCCTCTGTGGGTAGAGTATTCCATAACTGGGATGCCACAGCAGAGAAGGCCATCTCCCACATCTCCCACAAGGTTTTGCACTCATTGATGGGACACAGAGGAGGATCCCTTCACTAAATCTCAAATCTCAAACATCAACCATATACAGCCCTATTGACTGGACTTGTACTCAATTCAGAAAACCCCATTATAGTTTTGCCCTAGGATACCCATAAGTCAGAAATTACTTGAAGGCATGCAACAACAAAGGCATTGTGAGGTCCAGTTAATTGTTCTGCAACCCTGATACTTCACATATTCTGTTCTTCAGTTTAAAATTATCCAAATGTTTAATTGCTCACATTAATACTAGCTGCCTTATATTGACAGAATTCAAAGATATAGTCATATGAGTCTGTAAAGTCAGTATGGAAAGAGATTTTGTCTCACCTTTGAGAACAACTGAAAGAAAGAAGTTGGCAGGATGAGCTTTCATAGAGTTCAGTCTATTTGCTCAAATGCATCTGAGGAAGTAGACTGAAGTCTACGAAAGCTCATGCAGCTAACTTCTTTCAGTTAGTCTCAAAGATGCAACAAGAACTGCCTTATACTAAGTGCACGATAAGATATTCTGACTAGTTGTCGCTCTGCAAGATATGAAGCAGCTACCTAATAGTCTTTTAACTGAAAGTTGCTGTGTTATTTGCGATCAAGTTGATTTTGGTTTATGGCCACTGTATGAATGACTGACAAAGTCAGTCCCATGTTGTCCTTAATTGAATCAACCTTTCTATAATGCAGTCTTCCTCTTCACCTACTGCCTTCCACGTTACCAAGCATTATTGTCTTTTCCAGTGAGTCATGTTGTCTCATGCTATGTACAAAATGATAGCCTCAATTTAGTCATTTTGACTTCTAGTGAGAATTCACACCTGATTTGCTCAAGGGCCCATTCATTCATCCCTTAGGAGCATAGAACCAACACCACATTTCAAATGACTTGATTCTGTCAACTTTGTTTACTGTCCAGCTTTCACAACCATACACAAAAATCAGAAATACAATGGCATAAACAATCCTGACTTTGGTTTTTAATTATTTATCTTTATATTTGAAGATCTTATCTAGTTTCTTCCTAGTTCCTTTTAGTTCTTTCTTCGTTTTCAAGTCTTAGTCCCCCTCCTCGTTTCTTGACTACAATCTCCATTTTGATTAATGATTTAGCCAAGGTAGAGAAAATCTTTAAACATTCCAGTGTCTTCAATGTTCACTTATAAGTTATGTCATTTCTCTGGGGTCATTATTTTTGTTTTCTTAATATTTAACTGGGACCCTGCTTTACACTTTCTTCCTTAAATTTCACCACTAGTCATCACAAGCCTTTGCTGTTTTGTGCCATTGATGTGGTGTCATCTGCATATCTTATATTGTTGATCCATCCAACAATTTTCATACCTCCTTTCTCTCATTTTGCATATAATATGCTCTGCATATAATTAAATAGGTAGGGTGATAAAATGCAGTCTTGTCTGATCCCCTTGCCAATGGGAATCTATTCTGGTTCTCTATATTGTAGAGAAATACGTGTTTCTCCATGTTAAATCTGGCATCTCCTGTATGCAAAGCATGTGTTCTGCACCTTTCTTACTAGTCTAATGTATCAACACACACTAACAACTCTATTGTTATTCAATAACTTTTGTCACGTTGATGTCCCTCTTCACGCTCACTTTAATTGTAACGAATAACCCCTTCCCACCTGTGTCTTCTGAGATAAACCCTCAAAATCTTCACTCCAAAAGGCAACTAGGGACATAAAAACAGAGTAATTGATCATTTTGTTTGCAGAATATGTAAAATATGAAGTGGCAGTGGGTATTGGAAACAGCATTTTACCTATCAGTAACTGTTCAGTTAAGATTTTAATTGCAGTGTTGTGTAATACTGAAGTTTCATGATTATTGGTATGATGGCTATATTTTTATAAGGTAATGTATATGGCATCTAAATTGTATTATAATTTTAGTACAATAAGGACTGAAATTTTCCTCATTTTTTGAAACTTTAAAATATGAGTAAGACTGGAGAGATGGGTTCAGTTTCTGGTTTTTCATGAAGTTCATCAGGTGACGTTCACCCCTCCTGTATTACTCAAACTAAATTACCTCACAGGATAATTGTAGGTGTAATGTAGGTAGGAAAGAACCATGGCTGCTGTCTTGAGCTATTTGGCCAAAAAGCACAATACAAGTGTAATACGTAAATAATCAACCGCCCTATGCACAGTTAAACAGAGCAGAAGATATAATCAGCATAAATAGTGTTACTAAACTATGCCCAAGGACATAAATCTTTTAAGCACTAAGGTTGTTTTTGTTTTGTTTTTAATAATTGCAACCCTATGTGAGACAGAACATGATACACTGGATATTTGTGTATGTTTGATAGCAGAAAACTAGTAATATTTTTTCACCTACTGTGCTCTCCTAAGGCATCAAAACAGAAGACAGCCTGAGCCATTCTCCGGGACAGAGTGGGTTCCTTAGCTATGGATCAAGCTTCAGCACCGCAACGTCAGGACAGGCACCCTACACCTATCAAATGCACGGTCAGTGTGGCATGGTGTACTATGTGTGTACTGTATGTTCTATATGACACTTTTAGCTGTGGCATCTGTTGCAGCATTAAGCAATTGTCATTATGGTTCTTTATGTTCAGGAATGAGAATACGCTTTACCACACAAGCTAGAGTGTGTGGATTTCAGGGGAGATTTAAACAGTATTGCATAAGCTTTTTGTTATACAAAAGAGCACAGGTTTTTCTTCTGCATTAAAATTTAACATTTGGATATTTTCACTAACAATGGTCAGAAGAATTGGGGAGATGCATCTCTCTTAGACCTTTAGCACAATAGGGTTACCCATTGCCTTACTTTTCTCTTCACCCAGTGTTTTCTGGAGTGCAGACGAATCAATCTCTTTCCGGACTGTGTCTAGAAAGCCCACTCCATCCTGTTTCCACATTAATCTGCAGTGTAGTTCTTAACCCAAATGAAAATTTACACTTATGTACAAGGTTGCCATAAATCAAATGACTTGGAGGCACACAAAAACAACTAAAATATTTAAAATGTATGTTCTACTGAATTATAATTTTTTAAATGTTTTTGATACTCTTTTTTGAGCCAAGAACTGTGTCAGAATGTCTCGGGAAAATGAAAAACAATGGATATCTAAATTCTTACTCCTCACAATAGTAGGGCATGTGGATTATGTCAGTTTGTTTTGAAATGTCCAAAGATCAAATTCGTGTGTACCTGCTGGAACTCATGAAAAGCCTAGGTTGTCATTAACAGCTTCCTCAAGATGATGTCCCTAACCATAATCTAACAATCCTCAAACCATCAAAACTTTATGCATTAAAAAACCCCACTTTGTATTAAATGATATAGGGCAAAAACTATATACTGTAAAATTATATGACTAAACAATTAACAAACCTTCAACAAACCCACTTGCAAGATGTTTGGGATAAGAACGTCTTTGTTTTGACAAGTAAAAATGCTTAAGAAGGGAGATACAATAGCTAAGTTTATTTGTCATAAAAGTCAGAGGGGGTTTTGGTGAGGTGGGGGACAACATGTTCTGGATGGCATCTGCAACTATTAGAGCTCATTCCCACTACAAAATAACCCAGTTTGGATACTGGTTTATTTTGTGATCAAATCTTTCTGGGAGCATTTACTCCCCTTTGCCGTTCACGTTTAAGGGGGGGGGGAGAGGAAGAATGGCTGCAACAGAGAGAGGAAGAAGAGGAGAAGGAAAGAAAAGACAGACTCCTTCTGAACAAACCTTGCCAAGAAAACCCTACGACAGACTTGAAGGCACACAACAACAACAATAGAGGAGGGATAGTGGCATGGCAGGAAGGCTTGGGCCTGGGCAGCTCCTCCTGCTACAGATGGGCTGCCCTCCAGTACGCCTCTCACCTCACTGTCCATGGTGGCTGCGGCGCTCCATCTCCTCTTTCTTGTCCTGACCCACCCTCAGCTGCCTCAGGTGGGGAGCCCAGCCAGAGCGCTCCTGGGCTTCAACCCAGGCCTCTGCAGGCCTCCGGCCCCACCCTGCCCTCAGCAGCCTCAAGTGGGGAACCTGGCCAGAGCGCTCCCAGACCCTCCTCCTCCTCCCCTCCAGCTGAGAGAATGTGATTTGCCCAGGGGCACCCAGTGGGTTTCCATGGCCAAGCTGGGAAAGAAGGTGAAGTCGTGCTCCAAGGACTCTGGTGAGACTGAGGGGAGGAAGGAGAGAGGAAGGAAAGAAGGACTGCCCCACCTGCCAGACAGCGTCATGGGAGAGAAGCCACCCAAGAAAGCTGCACCCCCAAGAACAGCACCAGAGCTGGCTGAGAGAAGCTGTCAAGAGCTGGCGCAGCCCCCTGATGCGAATCCGACCCGTCGTTCCTACTTGTTGAACATGGTTCAGTACTGGGTCTTTTCAAAAGAATCGCCCAAAAACTAGTGTCAGGAAAGAACAGTTCTTTCACGCTTGTCTCTCTTCATTTCAGTTGAAACCAAGTTTAAGAACAGTGGGAAGAACTGTAACTGGTTTTGAAAACAGATTCTTAGTGGGGCTTGCTAGCAAACTGTGAAGAGTGGGCACTACGTGGAAACTTTTAATGCATTTGTATGGTTTTAATTAATATGCTACTGTACATTGTATTATTTGTATTTTATATTCTCATAACTCACTTCAGGAATCCTTTTGGTTACATGAAGAAATATATAGATTTAATAAGCTGAACTAAACTTTTCCAGAAAGTGATCTCCAGGAAATTTGGGCTTAGGAGGAAAATAAATCTGAGAAAGTCATGACAACAATCTCAGCCACTTGTGGTTGATATTTTGGGATGATCCATAATTCAGTGATAAAGCACATGCTTTTTATGCACAAGGCTAGCTTTACTCCCTAACATGATCTGTACTATTTTCCTTTTCCCTGGGCAGAGAAGGTTATTGACCTCTTTGCCACACTCTCTCCCAGGAAAGGCATTCGGCTGCTGCTTGTCATTCTGATTAAAATATCAATTAATAGACAGTGCATTTGCAATTAACTAGAGGAGCACTTCCTGCTGCTGGCTGTGTGAAATGCTAACTTGGCTTATTGAGATGGCAATCTATTCGGTAAAGAGGGCTTGAGTGGCCCTTGGAATTGGAGATCCTCCAGATGCTGACTGAGTCCTAAACTGACTTTGCTCTTCCTATGACTTCCCTGTGCAAGAAAGGAAAGGGATGGACAAATCATACTCAGCTACAACCTTGGGATTGCCCCTCAAGTTTGCAATTGAGCTGATTTAACTTTCCTGTATCTTTCTCCCATAGGGGAGACTCTCCTCTCTTCCTCTATTGTGGGAGAGCATTATGAGAAGGGCCTCATTTGTGAGATGAGACATCGGCTGGATATGCCAGTCTAGTGAGCCAAATTTGGCCTTCAGACCGTTCCTCTCCTTGGTACATATAATAAGGATCAAAAAGGTGTTCTTAATTAGGAAAAAGTAGGTTCCTGTGTTCCTGTGAGACTTCTAGTTGTATGCCCCTTAAGTAAGTGTAGTTTTGGTTTTTTGTTGTTGTTGTTCCTGCTATTTTGACAGACAGGGGCTGGTAGACTCTCCCTACTCTAAAGGACATAAAGTGGAGTATGTTTCTATCATTTTGGCTTAATTTTAGTCCTTCTCATGGGATGTTAATGTCTTGTGGCTTACAATCTGGGAAGCAAAAATCAAGCCACAGATTGTTCAACAGCTGCTGCCTGTTTTAGGGATGTGAAGAGATTTCATTAATTGTCTTTGTAGTAGCTTTACATGGGTTTTTTAAAATTATGTTCACATGTTACATTGGTTGTCTCCTTTTCATTTTCTCCTTTTAATTATTTAATGTGTCTTATGTTGCACTAATATTTGAAGAAATGAGTGGGTTTATGGCGGAACATTAATTAAAATGAAGCACTTAAGTGTGCTTCACTCAGCTTAGTGTGAAATGCCAAGGATATCATGTTTAAAAGAATTGTGCAGGTATACCCCAACAAAGCAGATATGTTCCTGATCATTATTTAACAGAAAATTGTGTACCAGAGGCAGAAATAGGAAAGAATAGGGATAGCCAGACTTTGTTAACTGAGGTGTGTCTCCATGTTATTCTTATCAATACGTTGTAGATTTTTTTTTCCGATGACATTAATAGCATTTTCCTGCTTCCTTCTGTTGCTCGCCTTTAATTCAGTTTTACTTCTATCCTTTAACATTTCTGAACTGAACTACACATAATCTCAGCAAATCAATGTTTGTAAAGTCATACTTATTATAACAACATGAATGCAGGCAGCTCCTTTTGGGTTTGGTTCCACCAATGCCCATCCACTGCCCTGAAATGAACACATATGTGGTTTTAAACTGATATAGCTTTTTCAACCTGTTTTGCTTCGTTAAATTATTTAATATATTTTCCCTTTACATTATTTTGATTGTTATACATTTTGAACTATTAAATTGATTTTACTTGTATTTTACCATGAGATACTGTGATATAGGATGGGATACAAATATTTTTAATAACCACCACAGCATCCTGCCCTCCCAGTAAAGTAAGCTTTCTTTTGACTTCAGAAGCAATCATTTAAAGCAAAAAGAGGCGGATGGGCAAAGGGAGGGTTAAATGCTACCTGTTGACTCCCATACCTGTACTACATTTAGGTTTTCATGGGTCCCTCCTTCTCCCTCGTTTTTCCTTATAACTTGAATTTGACGCATCATGTCTCAATTTTTGGATTACCCAGATTTTGGAAAAATTGCACACTTTCCACTCTAATTTCTTATGTAAACCTTTTCTGTCAATTTTGGCTGGGAGATGTTTATTTTGTTTACATTTTGTGATTCTTTTTTCCATACATGCAAATAGTATTGGCATTTAAAAATATTGGATATCTACTCAGTGCTACCTCTGTTTTTATCTCTCATATGTATTTAAGTAGTTCCGCAGAGGCAAGCTGCCTTCAATGTCTTGGTCTCTCCCATGGAATTATAGGTAATTGCTCAATGTTTATTTCACTGGCAAGCCAGTCCATTTTATGCTGGGAACACTGTAAAGAGATGCTCACTTCCTTTTCCAATCAAAAACAAGCTTCCTAGCTGTTCAAAGGGGAAAAGGTTGTCCCACCCACCCACCCCCCTTTTTTTAACTAGCTCTTTATCTTGGGTTTATTTACCTTTTCAAAGTGCCGGTGAAAGCGCTGGTTGGGATGTTCAGGGCCTTCCGTCCTTCATTGCATCCGAGGAATGTGCTCTCAGGATTTTCCCACACTTTGTACACCTGGGAAAATGGACTGGGATTTAACCCCCCCCCCCTTCTGCTGCCAGCTTTCATAAGCCACTTAAAGGAGAGTAAGGACTTTTCCTGTATGTAGCTTCACTGACACCTTGTTGGGCCTCATTGTCTTATTTTGACTGAGTTTTTTCCTCACCACATACTGCCCCAATGTGATGCAGCTGAAACAGCTGCGAAAGCAGTAACAATTTTCTGTGCCATCAAATCTTTAGACTTGACCCTGAAACCAAGGAAAGTTATGAATTGTATTGAATGTTTTGGCTTTTCCAGTAACATGCCACTTGGTACACCTGCTTCAGCTGCTTAGATATAAATTTATTTTCATTTTTCTCCTAACAAAAAAAAAATATTATCCTAACAAACTTTTAATGTGCATCAGCTCTATTATGACTATGGTAGTGAATGGATGTGAGGTGGAGTGGAGAAGAAGTAGCTTATATCTTTCTGTGGGAAGTGACATACTGTACAATGAATCTGTGCTTTGAATCCATACTATACAGTTGTATCCAATGAACACAACAACAGAACAAGAGTCACTGCGACAAAATTATAGAGTTCATACATTACTATAATAGTTCTGCTTCTCCTTGTGCAGGAGGAGGCTGTGCAAACAGAAAATCAGTTTAGGATTTAATTACACTTTTCTCAGAGAATGCTCCAGGGAGCATTGTCCATGAGCTTGAAGTAATTTGTTACCAGGAATGAATTACACATACTTAATTTTCTTTTGTGATAAATAACTTTGATTATGTATTTCTGCATGCCAGGGCATTGGACTTGATGGCTCTAGTCATCTCTCCCAACTCTATGGTTCTATTATTTTATTAAATAAGGTGTTGTGGAGTTACGTTATAATTGCAATGCAGTGAGAGATAGCTGCATCAAGTAGTGAATGCCTCACTACAACAAGGCAGGTTTCCAGCTTGTCTAAAAGAGGTTGTGGTGAGGGCACTACTGAAAAAAATCTTCCCTAGATCCTACCAGATTGGAGAACTATCAGCCAGTCACAAATATTTCCTTTGTTGGCACAGTATTAGAATGACTGGTGGCTTCCCAGCTCCAAGGGTTTCTGGATGAACTGGGTTAGATTCATTTCAGTCTGGTTTTAGGCCTGGCTATGGGACAGAAACAGCTTTGGTCACCTTGGTGGATGACCTTTGCAGGAAACCGAATAGGGAGAGTGTGTCTCTGTTGGTTCTGTAGGCCCCCTCAGTGGCTTTTGATATCATCATTCATGATATCCTTCTGGGTCACTTCTCTGGGAGCACTGTCTTACAGTAGGTCCACTCTTTCTTGTAGGGGCGAATCAGAATCTGGTGCTAGGGGATGCCTGTTCGACACCTCAGGGCTCTGTTCTGTCCTCCATGTTGTTTAATATTTATATAAAACTCATGGAAGAGGTCATCTGGAGTTTGGGGGTTCAATGTCATCAGTATGCCGCTGACACCCAACTCCTTTCCAGCTCCAAGGAAGCTGTCTCTGCTGTCAGTAATGGACTGGATGAGGGTGAACAAATTGAAACTTAATCCAGACAAGACAGAGGTGCTCCTGATCAATCAGATGGCAGATCAGGGAATAGGGATTCAGCCTGTGTTGGATGGGGTTACACTCCCCCTGAAATCTCAGGTTGGCAGCTTGGATGCGCTCCTAGATTCAGATCAAAGCCTGGATGCCCAGGTTTTGGCTGTGGCCAGGAGCGCATTTTCACAGTCAAAACTAGTGTGCCAGCTGCACCCATTTTTTTGGGAAGTTGGATCTGGCTACAGCGACACATGCTTTGATTACATCTTGTTTGGACTACTCTAATGCAGTCTAAGTGGGGATGCGATGCTTGGGTCCAAAAAGCTGTGGCCAGGCTGTTGACTGAGGCTGGCTTCAGTGAAAATGTGAGTCCCTTGCTGAAACAGCTGCACTGACTACCAGTCTGTTTCCAGGCAGAATTCAAGGTGCTGGTTTTGACCTTTAAAGCCCTAAATGCTTTGGGTCCAGACTATCTGAAAGACCATATCTCCCTATACAAGCCAGCCTGAGTGTTAAGATTGGCAGGGGAGGGTTTTTTCTCAACCCCACCTGTGGAACTCCCTTCCATGGAAGATGAGGTCAACTTCCTCCTTGCTCTCTTTTCACTGGCAGCTGAAGATGTTTTTGTTTTTTTTTTAGGTAGACTGTTGGTGTATGAATTATACTTAAGTAGAATGGTGTGCTCTTTTAATGTTTTTTTTTAACTTTTTAAATAGTTTTAACTATGCTGTGTTTTTAGCTTACATTTTAATATTAGTATTATTTAATTATTTTTTAACTTTTGTAAATAGTGTTTTAGTTTTATCCTTTATAAATTATTGCAAGGCTTCTTGAATTCAATTTTAGGAGAAAGGCAAGATATAAATAACAACAACAACAGCTTAACTCCCTCTGTCGCTGTGGTAGCTTGGAGGAAAATAAAAGTTCCTACCCTGTTCCTGCACTGACCTGTTG
Organism: Sceloporus undulatus; assembly: GCF_019175285.1. NCBI lineage: Eukaryota > Metazoa > Chordata > Lepidosauria > Squamata > Phrynosomatidae > Sceloporus > Sceloporus undulatus. The sequence continues at coordinate 29,950,929 of NC_056525.1, read as the reverse complement.
AGATATTACAAGGGCCAAAACAGGTAAAACACGGGTCCAAACCACACTCAAGGACAATTCTGTGGAGTAAAAAGGCCATAAACAACAGAGAATCCCCTGACCATGTGGGCTGTGTGCTGTTGTATTGGCAGATAAATGGAAGCCATGCAAGCCACTGACCTCTTCCCATCCAGAAATTCCAACTCCCACCACAGCACTATCACTTGGTTTGTATGGTTCCTCCAGTGCATACTACATTTTAACAGGATGGCAGGGAAGAGTGTGTGGACAGTGCTGCCAGTATTGGCCCATTGTATGTGCCGCTTATGCAAACAGCTCGTCCTCCCTGTGGATTCAGAAACCCCGAGATAACCAGGTTCTCCTATCAGTGCAGACACAACCTATGTTGTAACTGGTTTTAGATATTTTAATAGCTATGAGTTCATGTGATCTCAGTACTGAAGTTTGTTCTAATTACAGGTCTCCATCATGTGGTAATGTGATTTTAAAGTAACTCAAAAGTAATGTTTTATTATTGCTATGTTATGTGGAAGGAAATACTGCTTTTGAAAGACTGGGATACAGTGAGGATTCAATTATTTTGGGAGGCTTTGATCCTGTAACTCTGATAATTTGTTTTTGAAAGTAACTTTCTAAGCTCACAAGGTGTAACCTTGATCAAATCCTTGGATCTGACAATTGTAGTTTTTAACAGGATATTTCATGAACTGAAATGCATAGCATAATGGAGGGTAGAAAGCTACAATAATTATTGGTGCTTGAGGGTATGATGTAGGTAATTAAAGTCACATGGTGGGAGAGCAACTATCTCCATTTATTACCTGTACCTTGTTACCATGATTCCCCCCCCCCATGTAATTGTTTTAGTGTTGGGGAAATATGACAGATCATCCCCTTCCAACCTGAGCAGATACCCAGCAGAAAATATTATAGAAATGCCACAGCTAGTTATGCAACTGTGACATTACAGGTAGTAACTCCACTGATCACCAAACACAGACATATTCCCTTATGGTGATTACTACATGTTCTAGGCATGACAGTTCTGAAAATATCAACTAATGTTTTGCTTTTGGCTGTTAGTCATGATGGCTACATATGACTTGTCAATACTGGCAAACCCAAATTTTTAATACTATAGCATTTTATTTTTTGCATTTGCATAATTTTAAAGGGGTTTGTTTGTACCCGTTTTTGATATTTTACTGGCTTTTTTCTTCCAGGGTTTAGTTACTCTGGCTTTGAATTTTGAAATTTTTAATATCATTATATATTCACTCTTTGCATTTGCAGACTTCTCAGTGGGGTATTTATACCCTTTTAGAAATAATATTGGTTTTTTTGCTCCAGGGTTCAGTTATTCTTCTATTTATCCTGGCTATTTACATTTTTTGTTAGAACCCTTCGGTTTGGTTTGGTTTAGTTTTATATCTTGGGGTTGTTGGTTTTTTTTTGGTTTGTAGGGACTTTGGTTGGTTTGCTGTCAATACTGGCAACACAAGTGGAAGGGTGTTATGGGCCTGGTACAGATTTGCCCGAAAGGGTGGGCTGGGGCTGCCTTTCCTTGTCGCGTAGCAGCGCTGCAGCAACCAAATTGTGTGGTGCTGCTCCACGGCAAAAAAGTAGTGCTGAAAAGCAGCTCCTTTTTGCGCCGCTGCAAGCAGCCTGTGGCGGCGTGAGCACATAACTGCTGCGCGGCTCCATTTGGACGCCACATAGCAGTGATGTCATCGCTATGCTCGCCGTGTATACGGTGCCGCACAGGGATGACCCCCTCGTCACGTGCAAGGGTTGCGGGGCGAGTGGATGCGCTGCCCCGAGACAACCATCACACGTGACGAAGGCATCCTTCAGGACCCATCTGGACCGGGCCATTTACAAGTGGAAGGTGGTATTAGCCTGCTTGTGGGATCCCCATAGGTATGAGCTTGGCAACAGTAGACTGTATGGCCCTTTGATCTGATCCAGCACAGCTCTTCTTATGTCATTCGTCTTAACAAATGTATAATTGTAATAGCATGCTGGCAGATGGTAATTGCTACTGAGTGTCTAGATTTTGAGCATGGATGGCAGAGCCAAAGAAAATTTCAAATCCACAAATACCTGTCTTCATATACACACACATTCACAAGCTTCTGTGGCTTGTGGATTACACATTGCTTAAACTGAATACTCAACATAAATCTACTTGAACATGCTTAAGAAGGTATCCTAGTATGTATTACTCACATTAGAAGTGATGATTGGATCTTTTTGGATGTGTGTGTATATATGTGTGTTAACTTATATTCCTTTGGGGTTCTTGCCTCTGTAACATGTTTATGTGCTTTAGTGGTGTAATTTTCATCTCTTCCTTGAGAAATGTAAATTATCCTGTGCATTATAAACATTAGATTCATCTAACATCGTGGAAAGTGGAGAAGATGGCGAGGCTATGTTTGGCTTACTGTCACTGCGATGGTTAGCTTTGTAAAACTAAAACCTCCATAGAAAATTAGTTGTCCCCTTTTCCTGGAGCTTCTCTCTCACAGCTGGTTTGTATTAGCTGCAGTCTAAGGCTGTGGCAGCAAAGTTGTGCTTCATACCACAGTGAGCTTGGGGAGGGAGAGGCTTCATCTTTAGAGTGCTTAGGTCTAGGTTTTTAACAGTTCCCCCTGAACTAGATGGATGCTTCCCCCCATCCCAAAAAAACACATTTAAAAGTCATTTAAAAATTCATTGTAAAAAACAATGTTAAGGAGTGATGGGATAATAGAAACAAAAGGAAGAAAATGTTGATTGACAATAGTCTGTAGCAATCAGGGGGGTAACCCTCACTTAGCTATTGCTGTATTATTGTGCTGTGTTGCGACTGTCTTAGTTGTAATTGGATGCTGCCCAAGTTTGTAGACGTGAATGTGGTTGGGAACTGCCGTAGGCTGCCTGGAGTCCTAGCCATTGACTGGGAAGGACAAAGACCATGACAAACGCAATTTGTATTATTTATAAACTAACAACTTGAGCCTAAAAACTGCCTTGAGGTATGAATATGGTTAACATCTATGTTCTGTACAAATATTTTACTTGTATGATCATTTTTTAAATTAAAACAGCATTGTATTACAACAGAACTAAACTAAAGATGTGACCAATGATTTGACTTGATTTATTTTGAGTCAATACGTGAAATTAAAGCCACTGTTTGCTTACCTGGTCTGTTGTTCCTATGCTGCTTGATCTGACTCATTCTACAATCCCTAGAAGCCTGTGAGAATCTTCGTTTTGTCTCTAGGATCTGTGTGACTTTTTAAAAAAAGAACCTTCTTTCTCTCTCATAATTTATTTCTCACTTAGGCCCGAAAGACTGGTCTGTGCACGGAGTGAGGGCACAGCATCCTGACACTGGATGCCCTGACTCTGCCCCCAGGGTGTCATGATGCTGTGGCTGTTCCAAATGGTGCACGGCATCATAGTGTACATCTGGCACTGCATCCAAATGACGCAGCGCCGAAGGGGTACCATACAGCCATGCTGCCTCAGCTATAGTGCCCTTTGGAGGGTGCAAAAAGAAGCCACTTTTTGTGGCTCCTTTTTGCATCCTCCAGAGGCCAGATTGGGGCCGCACCATGAGGTTGCTGCAGCCCAGAAAAGGGCAGCTGCAGGCCGCCCCTTTGGGTAGTCGGTATAGCACCATAGACTTTCCCCCCTTCAACTTACTAACGCATTCAGTCTTCTGTCTTCCATACATCCTTGCTTTTTCTCTGGTTCTGAGCCAATTCTGGCGTAATTTATTTGTATTATTACAGTTACTGTTAATTCAATGTATATCCTTCCCTTCTTCATAAGAGCTCAGGGCAGTAACAATTTAGACTTTGTAAAAATGTAAAAATCACAAATTGTGAATACTGTATTTAAAATTGCAATCATAAAATTACAAATTACATATCTCAAACAATACAAGTATTATTTGTAATCTGACAAATTTGGATATATCTTAAAATACAATAAAATCTATAATGGAAGGTAGCAGTAAAATATATATCAAATGCTTATTTCCAGAGAAGTTTGATAACAAAGAGATAATTTTTTAAATGGTGCTTGGAAGACAAAAGTGTGGAGGACAGGTCTCTGATGGAGGATGGTGAATTCTTTCTTGTATATATTTTTTAATTTCATCTATTATTCAACAGTCATAGAACATACCACATCATCACCTCATCACTATTACCATCACCCATCCCCTCACCAATCAACTACGTCTAACATAATTTGTTACAATCAAACATTATATCTATAACTCTAAATGTCCCTCTGCTTAAAAAAATCCTCTTCTAATTATTTTATCCTATTTATCTCATGCATCCTCCTCCTTCTTTCTATTCCTTCTTCATCCTTCTGCTTCCTATTCCTTCTTCATCTAATTCTCTCTCCCTCTAAAAATTTTCCCCTTCCAATTTCGTTTCTCCCTTTTCTTCCTCTACTTCTTAGAAATCCCCTCCCTCCATCCATTTCACCATCTTCCCCATATCTTCCTCTATCATATCCTCTTCACCTACTCAAAACCTTCATCTATCTATTCTTCCCTTTAAAAAAAGTTTTCCTCTATTTGACATACTGTCCTTTTACTTCTTTTTTTTAAAAAAAACACCCTCACATATTGACTTGAGGATGGTCAATTCTGACTGTTTCTAATTTTTCTAGGGAGTTCATTGCATGCAATTTTCATGCCAAAGCTTCTGTAGTACCAAAATCGACCACTGGAGCACTGCTGGAGGACAGGTGATGGTTGGGCGGCAGCACAGCAGCAATTTTGTGTGCAGTAAAATCAGTTTTAATCCATTCCAGCCCGATCCCGTCCTATGCCCGGGTCGGCATGAAAATTGCACGCAATAAACTCCTAGGTTGTGAATTCATTTTGTTCAGGCTGCACATTAAAAAAAATATTCACTTTGCGAATTTCTTCAAATACATACAATTTTGTATAAAATCTTGCCTAATACATATGTTTTCCAAGTATCTTTCCTGAGAGCATGCATTTTGGACATTACAGTTGCCACTCCTTCCTTATGGACTTGAGGTCCATGGTCATGAATACTCACGGAGGGGCGATCTCCATTATTTCCAATGGGGTGCACCCCCACAGCACACACCCTATGGGGCTTGAATATTGGCGAGTCTCCATTTTCATAGGGGGGAGGGTCCAGAACAGATTCCCATGAAAATGAAGGGCCAGCTGTATTTTCAAGACTTTTACTTGTTTTAGATGGAAGACTGTATCCAAAAATTCTGAAAATTCTGGATACTGAAAAAATGAATAAGTTGCAGTTTACATATTGGTTCAGGAAGTGTGAATTATGTATGTTCACACAGGTCCAAAAAAACCACTGCAGAAATAATCCAATTTGAGACCACTTAGATTGCCCTGGCTCAGTGCTAGAGAATCCTGGGAATCTGGCACCAGAGCTCGCTGACAGAAGGCTAAATGTCTCACAGAACTACAGTTCCCAGAAATCCCTAGAACTGAGCCAGGGCAGTTAAAGTGGTCCCAAACTGGATTATTTCTGCAGTGTGTTTTGGACCACAGAGAATGAAAACCAACAACATTTATTGTGCATCCCTTGTAGCACTGGATCCTTAACCCGACGGTCTGATACATGAAGCTGATACATCATAAGATACATGATAATTGTAGCACATGCTGCTGAGTAATAATTGCTCTAATTAACAAAGGAATAGCACAGGTGAGGCCTGTCTTTAGCAAGAGGGCCTCATGGACAAATTTGTAAGTATTTGCTATTTCTGTTGAGAGAGTGATATGCAATGCGCTTCTATCTCTTGCTTTGGATTAAATTAGTTCACCATGCACAGCAGTCTGCAGTAGCTAGCTTTAGGGCTTTCTGTCTGCTGAAAAGGAATTTTAGGTTTTGTCTGTAGTGAGCAGCTGTCTCTTATTCGCACATATGGCAAGGATGGAGTGCAGTGGAAATGTGATAGCCAAGAGAAAGATACATGCGCAAAACTTCTCACACGTGAAATTCATCTTTCTCTTTAAACACCAAGAACCTTGAATCAATACATTATGGGAAAGGAACCAATTTCCATTAGCAGAATTGAATTACCCAGAAAGGCTTCCAAACTGGCAGCTGCAGCAAAGAATGTCCAAAGACATAACAGCCCAAATATATATCAGTAAAATAGATGTCTGTGGCAGGAGCCTGTATCACAGCTTTCGTTCTCTCCCTTTTTAAAAATGTTTTTAAAACTAGAAAGGATATCATAGGACAAGCTTTTATTCTACAACCTGCCATTTTCAATCCAGGACAAAAAACTAGTCCATGCATGAGAGACCTGCTACATCAAACCAAAGACACATATCATCCAGTATCCTGTTTCCCACGGTAATCACAGCAATGCCTTTGGATAGTCAACAAGATCATCATAGAAGCAGTAGCTCCTTCTCTTTCATGTTTGTCAGATTCTTGATACTGCAGGTAGCAAACAGCTATCATGACCATTAGCTACTGATAGTCTTGTCATCTAGTACCTATACAGTCAGCACTTCATATCCACAGATTCTGCATCAACAGATTCAACCATCCACAACTGGAGAATATTCTGTCCCCTCCCTCAGCCCCTGCCTCAAAAAATTCAGAAAGCAAGCCCTGTTTTTGTCCTTTTATATAAGGGACACCATTTTACTATGCCATTGTATATAACAAGACTTGAGCATCCATGGATGTTGGTATCCATCAGGACATCCTGAAACCAAACCCCCGCATATACTAAGGACCCACTGTAATGTGTCTGCTTCCCATTTTAAGGCATTTGATTTGGTAGCCATTGCCCTGTCTTATTGTAGTTTAAATAAGCCACCTTGATCTTATTGGAGAGGCAGGGTAGAAATTATTATTGTTGTTATTATTATTATTATTATTATTATTATTATTATTATTATTAAATAGGTATTGCCACCTATACTGGATGTTTCCCCTTCAGATTCTCCTGTGCTCTAGTCAGATCACATTCCACAGATCTGCAACCTTGGATACCCACGGAGGGGTGACCTCCACTATTTTCAATGGTGCGTATGTCCCATTCAAACCTATGGGGCTTGGATATGCATGACCTTCCATTTTTGAGGGGGGGGGGTTCAGAATGGATCCCCCATGAAAACAGAGTGCCAACTATACACACACACACACAACCCCTTTTGTTTAAGGACAGTGTACACACAGAGACAAGATAACAGGTGCATATTCAGATGAGACTAAGAGTGCATCTACAGTAGAAAGTGAACGTGGGGTCAAATTTGAGTTTCCCAGAGTGTTAACCCTTTTAAAGGAAACAAAAATATGCAGGTTTGAAAGTTAAACTTGTTAGAGTTCAGCTTTCAGCAGCAGAACAATGAAGGTGTAGGTCAGACTATTACCATATTTTAAATCTGTTTTCCTAAATTTACTCAAAAATAGCAAACATTTAGATTGTAATTTAAAAAACAAGCAATAATGGATTTAATAAATATATACATAAAATAACTAAAACCTAATCTAACTGGTATTGGTTTAGTTAAAGAGAAATAAATCTGACCATCTTTTTTAGAAAGCAGGAAGAAAAAAACCCTGACTGCTTAAAGCAGTTTAAAATCTTGGGAAAGAGCTCTTGAACTGCCTCCAATAGTCAGTGACCAGTCACATGATAGTTAGAATGAGAAAGAGAGAGGGCATCCCTGTCTAACTAAGGTGGGACAGGAGAATGCAAACATAAATTTTCTAACAGTGAATCATTATAAATTATACTATAATTTGTCCATACCCAAAATGTATACCTGTGTATATACTGAGGATCACTGTTACCTGTTGCAAGTGGATACTGCTTAAAGTGTATGCCCACTCTAGAGAAAAAAATTAATTTCCTGAAAAAATGATGTTCCTTCTTTCTCATATTATTTTGTTCACTTTGTTGTCAGTAATGGTGATAATACTTTGACTGCAAATTAAAACAACCATAGGCCTGACAAAGAGGGTGGTTCCTAACCAGCACTGATCAAATTGCTGGTTGCACTTATGCTCCCAGTTTAACTATCTATTTTTCTTTGGGGTGAAGTCTTTGAAATGCAAGCTTTGCTAGACATTAATGCACAGCGTGCTTCTGTGGAAGTTAAAACTCTGCTGTTCTATAATTCTGTGCAGCAGCAAAGTCCTTTGTTCCATCCAGAATTTTTATAAGATGCTCTTTACAGCAGTTTTCAAACTGTTCCAGACAGAAATACATGCTGGGCTGATTGGAAAGGATCATTATGCCAAATGGCAGAGAACTGAGCAATATGACAAGACCTGCATATGGGTTCAGTTATCTGCTGCTTTCACAGGTTGCTTTCATGTTGAAGTATCCCCCAATGAGAGCCATGTAACATTTTATGTCCTCTGCTCAGTAAGTGGAGGTTTTGCTGTTAGATTTTGAACTTTAACAAGCCACTAGAGCATTGTTGATGGTAGGTAATTTTGTTGAGCTCTTAACCTCTTGATCCCAGAGTATCATCTTGGAGAAGATATTTACTGCCAAACGTTTGTCTGTCATGCTAGGTATTTTGAAGAACCTACAGAAGGACTACCTGGATCAGTAGCTCAGACACAGACACATTTCTGCCTGAGGAAGAATCACAAATGGTGCACACATCACTCCCATATTGAGGATATATACCATCCCGGGCACCCAGTTTATTTAGGGATCTGAGCCAAAACAAAATAAAATTAAAAAATCACCTAAATGTATTTCCTTTCTGACAATAAAAAATAATGATGATAAATAAAATAACTAATGGTTGTTGCCTTTTCACATGATGTACCTAAATTTGTGCTGCCTGAGGTAGCTAGCTAGCTCTGCCTACTGATAGGGCTGGCCCTGAACAGATCTAGTGTTGTATGCAAAATAGAGGAGATGGGTGTAATGCATGCATTCCTCCTTTGTTATTGTGAAGCAGGTGCGGGAAAAGTGTGTCCAGTGGGCAAGATGCAGCCCCCAAAGCCCTTTTTTGAGCCCCCCCAGAACCCGCTTAGGACTTCACCTCCTCAAAATGCCCCTGTATACCTACTAGGGGGCATTGGGGATAAATTTGCCACACTCCTCCCCAACTGTGTTAGGCCCAGGGAAGCCTTTTTGCAAAACCAGATGTGGTTTCCATTTCACTTTCTAGGTTGGAAAAGAGATCTCTGCTAGGCCTAAAACAGACCTAAAATGTGGTAAAATTTTCATGCATAGATTCCTCCAAGAGATGCAAGATGGCATTTCAGTAAAAAATGTGTGTGTGTGTGTATATATATATGGAAGGAGTGGAAATGTACCATATAGGTAGATGGGATGGTCCTTGGAGGTCTGGTGAGGGGCTATACCAAGACATGACTGTAGGTCATTCATGTCTGAGATTTTTTTCAAAATTATAATCTTTTTCTCGAAAATGACCATATAGCTGTAAGTAAAGTCACATGCTCTTTGGAAGGAAGGTTCCAAGGCGCATTCCGGACGGGCCCTATGGGGCACCGTCGTTACGTGCGAGGGGCGGCGCTTCCTGACGCATCTTGCCCCTCGCATGTAACTACTACGTCAAAATGGCAGCGCCACATACAGATGGACGCCGCTATTTTGACGTTGTGGACATGCAGCGTCCGGACATCACGCACCAGAAGTGGCAACGCGAGTGTGTGCTCGCGCCTTTCGGCGCCACTTCCAGGACGCAGGAAGAAGCGCCATTTTGGAGCTTCTTTGTTGCTGCGCCCGGGAACCGCGCGGTTTGGCTGCTGCAGTTCCCGGATGCAGCAACCGGCAGCGGCGTGAGACCGCCCGTTTTGGGTGGTCTGTAACACATCCAAGTTTACTATCTTGTGTCTCTTGTAGCAAAGATCTCAGAAAACCCTGTAGTAGGTTCATGTTAGGGTCTCCATAAATCAGAAACAATGTGAAGGCACACAACAACAACAACAACAGATGTCAAAAACTATAGGTAGGTAGGTTGGGCTGTGGAAGACTTGAGACCTTAGGGGAGCAACACCAAATCCAAGTAAGAATTAGGAAGAGTTACTTTGTTGGATTATAGGTCCCAAAGTAGAATCATTATGGCCAGTAATTCCATAATAATAGAGTCATTATGTCCAGCAACACCTGCTGTCTAATCCAAGTAGGCAATATTATTCTAATCTGAATAATTAAAAGGTTGAAATCACATTAATTAAACCATCAGGTGGTTGCTTGAATGTACATATAAGCATCATCTGGAATATTTGTTTTACTTGGTACCAACGTAGCGACAATGTGTTTTTTCCCAGAGAGTTCACTCATTCCAATAGAGTTTCTCAGAGAGTTAACTCATTAATTTGTCAAAAAATCAAATGAATTCTCTGGCTATGGTAACTGGGCCCAGGTTTCATAGACATATATAATTAAGACTAGTTTGGTTCAGTGGGATTTCTGGTGAGTGTTAAGGTCATAGTCCTAACGCATGACCTTGAAATGTCATGACAGAGCAACTGGATGGAAGTGAAAGTGAAGCAGGTCTGATTTGATCAGTGTGTACACAGAAGACAGCTAGAAATCTGGCAATCCATATGTATGCTACAGTCTTGAATCCCATTGTGGAAGGAAAAGTGGAATCTAAATAATAAACAAGCAGCATCTTTTAAAAGCATCACGCAGGTTTCTACAGTGGCTTCAGATTCCTACAGGAAACTCCTACAGGAAATGCATCCACATAGATTGCAAATTACAAAGGCAGGAGAAGGAGTCAATTACTCTCTCTCACCATTTCAGGCTACAAGCCAGTCATTTCACAATGAGAATGGTTTTTCTTTTGTCCGTACTGAGAGCTTGGAAACATTATTTTTTGCCCTGCTGACTCCCAGGATCCTCCAACTAGCATGGTCCATGTTGGTTGGGGTGTTCTGGGATTTATAGTCTTTAAAAAAACCCTCTTCCAGCCTTTTGTTATGTGCTTTCAAGTCATCTACTTCAAGTCAGGTACCCTTAGATGCAAGTATCATAGCTGGCAAAGGAGCTCTCAGTAATTACAGAAATTAAATTAGTTGGGGTTGCCTCTCCCTGCTTTGCTTGCCCACCCGGCCCTGGAACTACATTTATCTTGATACTTTCTTGGCCATTGAAAACATATGAACTGGATGGAGACTTTAGTAACCCAAAAAGCAAAACACACATTGCCCAGCAGGTCGTCTAACAAAACTGCATGCACTTGAAGTTAACTACAGGTTAGCTACTAGTTTACTGTTGTGCTAATCCATTAAGTAACTCAAAGCAACATAGGCCAGTTTTCCCTTCCCCCATTTTGGCTTCAGAACAATCCTGTGTGAGTTAGGTTTGGTTTTAAAATATTGCCTAGCCCAAAATGAGTTCTATGGCTGTGCAGGGATTTAGAAGTGAGTCTCCTAAGGCCTAGGCTGACATGCTAATCGTTACACTATGCTGTCTCTTCGTGTAAGTCCAACAGAACTCAAAACCCACACACCATGCAGATATTCAAAAATCTGTCATGAAGTATTTTTAAAATAGTGATTGCTGTGAAAAATGATCATCTATTGTTTCAAATTTGGTAATGAAAAACCACACATTTTGCAATCCTTATGTATTCCAGCATGGACTGAGTAGTGGAAAGAAAAGCGTTGACTTTGGAACAATCTTCTGTGGTTTGTGAATGCTGCAGTTTTCCTACATGGCAAACTGGCAGGATTGCCAGTTAGACATTTCTGGCAGTTATACAATTGGCCTCTGTGTACGTATACATATATGTGCATACATACAGTGGTGCCTCGGGTTACGAAATTAATTCGTTCCGCGGCCGCTTTCGTAACCCGAAAAGCCTTCGTAAGCCGAATTGCCATAGGCGCTAATGGGGAAAAGCCGCGTTTCGTGCGAAAAAGCGCCGAAAAGCACCAAAAATTTTCTTCGTAACCCGAAAAAACATTCGTAACCCGGAACAATTATTTCCAGTGGGATTTTTTCGTATCCCGAAAATTTCGTAACCTAGGTATTTCGTATCCCGAGGTACCACTGTACATGTACATATCTATGCTTTGATTGCAGCATACCCAAAATACTGGAACATAAAAAACTTGCTTGAGCATGCTTGCTTTTCATATAGCTGATGATTCTCAAAGTGATTTCACTCTCTCGTTTGGGAACTATCAGCATTGGCAGCAATCATAAACATGAAGTAGTTTTAGTCCACTTATTTTATTTTATTTTATTTTTGAAATTTTCTTTCTGTGAGATTTCATTGGTCAAAGATACAATCTATTCTGAGAATTTATGTGCCTCAGCTGTGCTTTTGGAAAAAATAATTAAGATGGTTTTTTGTGCTGAAATGTTTACATGTGACAAAAATAGGATTTGGGAATCTATCTGATGGTCTTAAACAAAGGAAAGCCTAGCCCTTATGTTTATGGATAAACAATTAAAGACACACAGGATGTTTGTGGGAAGGCCTGTGTTGTTTGCACATAGATGGTTCTTAGTGTGATTAGTCCAAGGGCATGCAAGTATTCCAGCTATGGGGTTGGGTGGGGAGAGAGAAGAGGACATGGCTTTTCTAAATATGAATTCTGCCCCCATGAAATTTTGCATCAGTCTCCTAATTTTTAATTTTGTGATAACTTAAATCTTCACTTGAAAATTTAGAAATACGACGTAGGTATCCAAAGAAAAGGGATGGGCAAGGTTATATACCAAGAGAATGAGCACAAAGCAAATATAACAACAACAACAACAACAACAACAATAATAATAATAATAATAATTTTTATTTATATTTCCCACCTCTCCCAAGGATTGAAGCAGGATTACATCATTAAAATAACACAGTACAATTCCAGAAAAACAATCTCTAAAATACTAATACTGAATTACACATTCCTATTAGTTCCTTAAAATCCAATCATCAAATAGTTATTCAGTCATAATCAAGGGTGTAGCATTAACCATAATCTCTCATACAGAATCAGGTGGGTAAGCCCGCCAGAAGAGATCCATTTTAAGTGCCATTCCACAATTTAGGGGCCGCAGCAGTGAATGCTCTATGGAAAGTTGTGGTTAATCTGGTATTATAATATTCCAACAAATTCTTCCCAGATGTTCTGAGTGTGCGGGGCGGATTATGTAGAGAGAGGCGTTCCCGCAAGTAACTCAGGCCCGAGCCATGTAGTGCTTTAAAGGTAATAACCAGCACCTTGTATGGTGCCTGGAAGTTGATTGGGAGCCAGTTAAGAGATTTCAACACTGATGTTATAAGGTCAAACCTAGAAGTACTGGTGACCAATCTGGCTGCAGCATTTTGAAACAATTGAAGCTTCCAAACTTGATACAAGGGTAGCCCCAAGTAGAGCACATTACAAAAATCTAGACGAGAGATTACAAGTGCGTGTATTACTGCTTCAAGGTCCTTTTTGTCCAAGTAGGGGCGCAGTTGGCATATCAACCGAAGTTGGTACCAAGCACTCCTGGCCATCGCATCTACCTGAGATGTCAACTGCAAGGACGAGTCCAGGAGTACTCCCAAACTGCGAACTTCGTCCTTTAGGGGAAGTGTGACCCCGTTCAGGACTGGTTGACAAATCTCCATTCCCGGGCTTGGGGTACCTATCGCAAGTACCTCCGTTTTCTTTGGATTCAACTTGAGAAGCGTTCTAGGTGTGAACACTTTTCGCTGTATCACTTTCGTCAGTGCTAGAATGAAGGAAAAATTCATTTTGGAGCCAGAATTTTTATTTTGGGAGCAGTGCTCTAATTTCCGCCTCCTCCCTATAGTTTTCCATCTCTTCCTCCTTAATATATTTTATGTGGAAAGAAAAAAGGCCATAGAGATGGCGGAGGGGAACACATTACAAGTTAACAGTGATGAGAAACAAGGCATGAGTACAGTAGTTTCCTTCTGCTTGTGTTCCCCAGTAATTAGTGTTCACAAGACTGTTTCCTCTAAGGTAATGTATAGATGTCAAGACTCCAGGGTACTAGGGTTTGAATCCCACTCAGCCATGGAAATCCACTAGGTAAGTTGCCCACTAAGTGAGTGAGCAAATCACACACTGTCAGCTGGCCTAAATACCTAAAGGCAGCATATCCTATCTGATCTTGGAAGCTAAGGAGGGTCAGCTCTGTTACATACTTGAATGGAAGACTTGCAATGAATACCAGGTACTGTAGGCTATATTTCAGAGGAAGAAACTGGCAAAACCAGCTCTGAGTATTTTTTGCTTAAGAAAACCCTATGAAATTCATGGGGTCACCATCCATCAACAGGTGACTTGAAGGTGTATACACACAGAAACTGCTTCAAAGGAAGGCAGTTGTAAACTTTCTCTCAATAAATCTTGCCAAGATACCCATGTGATAGGATCATCATAAAATGGAATCCACTTGAAGGCACATAACAACAGACAAATAATTGACCATAGAAATGTATACTGTCTTCTTCTTTTTACCTACAATATTGTTGTTTTTTTAATGTTATAATTAGATCAGGGGTAGGCAATTTCAAGAGTAAAGATGGTATAGTGATTTGAGCACTGAACTAAGACATTGGAAGAGCATGGTTCAAATTCTCATTTGGCCATGGTAACCCACTGGGTGACCATGGACAAGTCACACTGTCACAGCCTCAGAAGAAGGCAAGGGCAGGCCCCCTCTGAACAAATTCTCCCAAGAAAATTACACAATAGGTTAACCTTAGGGTTGCCATAAATCAGCAATGACTTGATGGTACACAATAACAGATATTTCAGGGATTCCAGAGGCCAGTTTTTCACTCATACACTGCATCACCCCCATCCAGACTGAACCCAGAAAACCACTTCTTAAAATTAAAACAAAGTTTGCGGGGATCATTTGCTTTATTTTCAATGATGAAACATGCTTCATGGAGACTGAGTGTGGGATTACATAGCTTCGTTATTCTGCTTCCTAGAGACAGGAATGATTCTGTTCTTTACATAATTATTTTAGTGGTGGTGATGGTTATTCTGGGGCTTCCCAAAATGCTCAAACCCTTAGATAACATTGCAGGGTTAAAGTGATTATGGCCACTAAATATACTGTGGTTCAGATGTTCCCTCCACCCCTATCACTTACTTTTTTTTAAAAAAAAAGTTAAAGACTCTGCAAGCATGTGGCCCACCAGAGTTGAGACATACCACATCTATGGCTTAGACTCAGATGCAATTGCATTAAAAGTGTGGCACACATTTATTTTTAAAAGAACATTAAAGGAATGGTAAATGGAATCAGTTTGTCATGAAAGGACACAAGCTGTTTCATTCATGGGTTTCCTAATGGTTTCAGTTTGAGTTTTGCCCTTATATGCTCAGATGTCTTTTCACAATCCATCATTAGGAAAACCCATGGCGTGAGGTCAATTTAGAGTTTTCCTATGGAGTACTTTCCAGTCCTGTGCATCTGAAGGGCCGTTCTTCTCTAATACCTAGGTTGTTTTATTACCAGCTAAATGTTCTCTGTTACCTGTGAATGAGGGCATTGTGACATGTTAGCAGCTGATTTGATTGAACACAGATGTGAACTATGCTCTGCATGGAGAGGACCTAGGAGTAAAAGATCTTGACTTGTGCTTCTGATTTTAAAGGGGTGCATGTGATTGAATGGAAGCTGGATGACATAAGCCCACCACTAGGATAGGGGAATTAATAAATGTGTCATTTACCTACGCATCCATCTGTTTCTGCTGCAAATGGCAGAAGCCCTGAAAATTAGCAAAGGGGACCAAGAACAGTTTTGTACACACATTACTGATGAAGGACTGCCAACACCGCCATCAGTTTTAATCAGATCTTATTTAAGAAATTAGAGCAGGTTGTCAGGCTTTTGAGTTGTCTATCAAATATTCTGAAGAGAGCTGGGGTGTGTGCAAAACTTTCTTTCAGAAGCTGTGTTTTTATTAAGAATGGCCAAATTAAACAGCAGGGCATATAGCAGCCAAAACAGAGAGACAATAATAAGTGAAGGCCTATTTAGAAGGTGAGGATTTGGCAATGGATAAGAAATGTTAGGAATCAAAATACTGAGGTACTGGTCAGTTTGAGTACAACAGAGTTTCTAGGTTCTTGCAAGTTAAAGTGTAAGTTTTGCAGTCTGGGACATGGAAGAGAAAGTGATTTGCAGAACAACTGTTGCACAAACAGAATAGTGGCTGACATCCATGTAGGTGGTTGTTGTTAACTGCCCTCAAGTCAGCCTTGACTCATGCCAGCCTTGTGGATGAGACATCTCCAGAACCCTTTGTCCTCCATTGCTCTGCTTAAGTCCTGTAGATTAATGCCTGTGACCTCCCTAATTGAGTCTAGCCATTTGGTATGCAGTCTTACTCTTTTCTTTTCCTGTCCTCCACCTTTCCAATCATTAATGTCTTTTTCAGTGAGTCATGCCTTCTCATGATGTGGCCCGCCTCAATTTTGTCATCTCGGTTTCCAGGGGAAGTTCTCATTTGATTTGTTCATTTGTTTGTCTTTTTGGCTGTCCATATGATCCTCAGCACTCTTCTCCAGCACCACATCTCAAATGAGTTGCTTATTTTCCTGTCTGTTTTCTTCACTGCCCAGCTCTCACATCCATATGTGCTGATAGGGAATACTGTGGCTTGGACAATTCTGACTTGAGCGCTCAATTGTATGTCTTTACTCTTTAGGAACTTATCTATTTCTTTCATGGCTGCTTTTCCCTTTTCTAAAATTGAGGCCTCTCCTTTCTCCTCCTACTGAGCCTCACTCCACTCATACCATCTCTTCTACTGAGTTCTGATGTTTTAAAGGAACTCAGGCAAATGCCACACCCCGTTTCTGCCCAAAGGCAGATGTTTGGGGAGCAGTGGTGTCACCCCCCCTTTGGGTGTCACTTGGTTTGGCCCGCACCCCCTAATGACATCCCTGGGGCAGAGAATTACTCATCCCTTGCTGCAGGTCAGGGCTAGGAACTGTGCAGCCCTCCAGATGTTGTTGAAATGCAGGTTCATCTGCCCTAATGAGCATTGCCTGTGGTAAGGAATGCTGGGAATTGCAGTACAGCAATATCTTGAGGTCTATTCCATTCCCACCTGTGCTGTAGGTCAAGATGAAAACAGGAACATTGGGAGAACCCCCAGCACATGGGAATCACTAAGGCATTTGGTATCTTCACTAAAGGATCATTCAGACATCATTTTTTTAGTGCTACAATGTGATTAATCTCACTCATGCAATCTGGGTTTGTTATTCACTATGGAACTGCATCAGTGCACATCTCTATGAGTTCAGTTGCTCACATGTGCAGTCATTAAAATAAAGATGGTGTCATACAATCATAGAATCATAGAATCGTAGAGTTGGAAGAGACCACTAGGGCCATCCAGTCCAACCCCCTGCCATGCAGGAAATCCAAATCAAAGCATCCCCGAAAGATGGCCATCCAGCCTCTGTTTAAAGACCTCCAAGGAAGGAGACTCTATGTAAACTATGTAAATGCATTTAAAACATATTCAAGGCAAGCAGTGTTTTATCATGGGTCTATTCGGGTCTATTTGCATTGGTTATTCACACTGCCGATGATGTGGCTCTTTTTAAAAAAAAAACTCAGGGAAAAACCCAATATCGATTATCCCAGATTAAGTCAGGGTTTTGGCAGGCCCCCCCCCCAACTTAATCTGGTGCATTTGGGATGAGTGTGAACAACGGAGATTTAACCCAGATTCATCCTGGATAATTTTCACAGTGTCAGTAACCCCTAGGATATGTAATGCCATCAAAATCTTCTCAAAGACTTTTTTTTACCTAATATCCTCTTTCTAGTCATAACAAAAACTGGTGGGAAAGTGGGAAATAATCCAAATATTAAAGATTAGGGAGAAAATGATTTCTAACTCCAACAGGCCATAACTGAGGCATTCAACTTTTTAAAAAGTTTAAAGTCCCTCATAAATTTATCTAGCTCAGTATTGAATCTGTGGATAACTCTGATCCTGTGTTCTTATTTGAAAACTTATCTCTGCTTCCACTTTAACTAAATTTCTTGCCTAGAAGTTTTCTGATGGGAACAGAAGGAATGAGCTACATTCCTTGTTTTGCCTCAGTACCTTCAGCTTGGTTTTCTGAACATGCATGGATTTTGATCTTAGGTGCTGAGTCTACTGAGATTTTCTTTCTTTTCTTTCTGGCTTGGAAACACAAAGCTGTTGACATGTAGATAGGTCTGTGATTTATCTCCTTGGCATAAACACTCCAGTCTGAGCCCAGAACAATATTGGGTGGAGGATACCCAAATGTAGCAGTGTCCCAAGCTGGTATCATAAGGCAGATGCAATGGCAAGGGATCATTAGCTCTTGACCCCTCCTGTGCTTTTAATTTCTTCCCCCTCGCTTTGTCTGAAATGCTTTTAAAAGCCAGATGTGATGGTAAATTAGTTCTGGAAGCAGATTCTTTTCCTAAAAAAGGGGGGTTGGCATGAGATTTATTTCTCCCTGCATGTTCCTTTGTGACTGACTGCACTTGGCGAGCTGCAGTTTGTTCAGCTGTCCATTCCCCTGCTTAATCTTGAGTCTTAAAATAAAAACAAACAAGCGGATATTCACAGAAAGGACACAGCATGGAGACACTGAGGAGCACTTGTTCATGTGCTTTGGCTAAAACAGCACTCTGCTGATACTGACTCCAGTATGGCTAAGGAAGCTGGCCATGCCTAGAGTAAGAAACTGTGTCAGGGATTTGGTTCTTCATATTCTTTTAAGCAGAAGAGGGAAAACCACCAACAATCCAGCAGGCAAGCATATTCCTGCTCAATGCCAAGCCATTTCAACATTTGCAGGGGAACAAGAGGTCAAATTCACAGCTAGGAACTCCTCCATTTAATGTAAACTCAAGGCTCTAGCCAAGGTTGGAAGCTTCTGGTGCAATTCTGCAGATGCCTACTCTTGCCTAAGCAACATAGCCTGTTGTAAGGAATGCTGGGAATTGCAGTACAGAATCTCAATTCCCACCAAGATGAAAATAGACCTGTGAGAGAAGCCCCCCATTGTCCCACTGAGTTCACTGGGGCTTACACCAGGGTGATTGAATATAGGATTGCAGCTTTAGTGACTGTGAACTTTCAGATCTGCACCTTTCCCTCAAGATGTTTCATTGCCCAGTGCATAGGATGTATCTAGACATCACAAGACCAAGACTTAATTCTAGCTTTGTCAAGCATGAACTGGCATGCTAGTGGTACATGTTGGTTGGTTGATCCTTGTGGTGGGAGAAACAAGCCAGAGCATGGGCTACTGCTAAGTTTGGACATTGTCCTAAGCAAACTAAGGCCTTAATATTTGTGGGGGTTTTTTTGAAACTCCCATTGCAAATGGACGTAAGTGGGTAGCATTCACCAGACACTCATGAATAACAAGCTAGGGTTGGTCCAGACAACATATGAGGGGAACCTGGTTCTGCATTCTACACAAGAAGGGCAGTAGTGCCCCCTTTCCCAAACAGAGTGGAGACTCTTTTTCAACTCTTTTGCTGTTGTTGCTTTGCCAGGCCTGCAGTGGCTATAGTTCTCTGCTGCAGACCCAAATGCAGGAAGAAGCAATGCCACCAATGCATGTCCCTCCTCTCTCTCAGAGCAAGACAAGAAGGTGGATGAGCCCTGTGAGTTGATAGCAGTGGTAGCCATACAAAGGGGATGGCACTTCCCTCCACAGAACCAGCCAGCCCCAAACACCTGGTTCTGAGATGGTCTTCTTCAGATCTGTGAGCCATGTGGCATGGTCTGGGAGATTGCTTGGGCAACTCAGAGACAAGCATTTGGAATCTAGCCAGCTTTACGTACAGTGCAGAACTCTCCAGAGAAATAGAAACACAGCCCTTTCCAGGAAGGGGATGGGTGGCATGTTTCAGCACTCTGGCAATGGATGCTGGTGATCAACTTTGCCTAATAGGAATAAAGTCTGTCCTGGCCCTGGAAGATGGTACTTAGCATTGAACCTGGGTAACTGTGGTCTGAAAACATCAGGGGCTTCTCCTCAGTTGAGCGGATATTATTGATGATTCCTAACTCTCTCTATATATTACTCAATGACCCATCACTTTACTTGCATCTGAATATGTGCACTGACTCATTTAAAAAGCATTGTATCTTCCACTGAAGTGAGGATGTGTGAAAATTCTGCAGTTTTTAATCTGTTCATAGTTTATTCAAACCCACAGGACATCACTTAATAAGTATAGTCATCAAATGAAGGGCATGTGTGTGTGAATCAACCCTCAGTTGGTACTCTCTATTGGTTCTTTCATGTAGGAATGATGTTCCTCTTTGGCTAATCTTTAGTTATCAATTTTTCTTGACCAAGGTATTGACACAGGGGATTTTTAAATGTAAATGACCACTTGGAAGTGTTATTTGTGCTTTGTAATTCAGGGACATAGCTATGTTAGTCTGAAATATCAACATGCAAAGAAATCTTGTACCACCTTTTTGAAACTGTGTTGAAGAAGTTGTAGCATAAGCTTTTATAGACTTGGTCTACTTCCTCAGTTGCATCTAAGTAGACCAAGTCTACGAAAGCTTATGTTACAACTTCTTCAACGCGGTTATTCTCAAAGGTGCTACAAGATCCCTTTGCACACTTATACTTTTTAAGTTACTGTTAATGTTGAAGGAAAAGGTTGCTAAGATTAATTAGCGCTCTTTATACAAATTTACATTGTTGTCAAGGGGAAATTTATGGTATTCTGGAGTGAATTCCAGGTAATCAAGGTATAGTTAACTGAGGAATCTCTGGGAGCTGCAGATGACCAGGACCCTGGAAATGTTCATTTTGGGACTATTTCTTCCAAGAAACCCCTTACTACTACTTCCTTAATTTAACATATGATAGAGATTGCCAAATAAGTTGTAATGAGAACACTTACCCAAACAGTTGTTTGGTTATTTATATGAAGGTTGGTAAAATTCTGTGAATCTTCTCACTGCTTCTTCTGATCTCTCTTAGGTACCTCAGGGATTTACCAGGGACCCAATGGCCTGACAGGTTCTGCAGGTTTCAGCACAGTGCACCAGGTACAGTTTCAAACATTTTTAAAAAAAATCTCTTGGAAAGGCAGTTCTTTTATCATTTTTCTCATGAATCATGCAAATTACTATAAAATTAATTTTTACATTTCTGCAAAGGGTGGGGGGGAGCACCCAAGCACCATTAATAAAGAATGGAACCCACTGTAACTCCACTAAAATCATATCAAATGTTCATAATCAATACACCACCAAATCAAAGAGCAACACAGTAAAACTTTATACCAAAGTATTTTTAAAGAAATAGATCTTTAAATGTCAAAAGGATGAGGCCAAATGGGCTTCACTTGAAACTGAGTTCCACAGATGAGGAGCCACCACTGAGAAGGCCCTCTCCACAGACAGTCTTTGGGCTTGTCTTCATTTGCCAGAGTACTCCGGGAGTTATTCTGGCCGTGAATTCTCCCCCTTTCTTGCTCTCTTTTGCTACAGGTTTTTGATTCTCACAGTGAATGACAAGTGGCTGTCTTCCCACACAGTCCCTGTTCATCACCCAGTGCCACCGCTGAGGTCAGAACAAGATGCCCAGCCATGTTACCAATGCTGGGTGTATCGTTCTGATCTCAAAGTGAATTGTGCTGTCAGCACCAGTGATGGCAGGCTGCTCACAAGGGCTGTGAGTGAAAGTAGCTACCATTGTTGCTCCAAAGAGAGCTAAAAACCCACATCTAAAGGTGAGTTATTGAAATGCAGGCTGGGGGAGCCCCAAATTGGGCATTATGTTGTGAACACACTCCAGATCCATTCAGGTTTGGATCCTGTGTCATGTAAACAAGACACAGGGAGTCCAGAGGGAATTCAGGATAATTTCCCCATGTAAACAAGTCCTTCCAGACATGTTCTCAAAAAACTGCGTAGATTGATAGGCATAAAGCTAGCCTGTTTCCAAGCTATTTAGGTCTTTAAATATCCACATCAGTACTTGAATTGGGTTTAAGAAGGATACCCAGTACCATAAAGGAATTTCAGGATGGGACTTTCTGGCCCTTGCCAGTATCAAGGCCTCTTTCACACTACATAATAATAGCACTATGATTCCCCTTTAACTGCCATGGCTGCTTTCTATGGAATCCTGGGGTTTCCTGGTTAGAGAGGGGTATTTGGAATTCTCAGTCAGAGAGCTCCTCACCAGATGACAATTCCCAAGATTCCAGGGGACATTTTCACAGCTGCCAAAGTAGATTCATAGGTCCTATGAGACTCCAGTGGACATCATAGGCCAGGAGACTCCTTGCAATTTCTCCTTTATTTTCCCTTTCTCCCTCATTATCTCCATCCATTCTTTATCCTATATATTTCTTGACCTTTTACCAATTTCCCTAATTCTTCCTTTAAATTTATTGGAAAATTTTTTTAGCATTATAACTGGTGTTAATGGTGAGATGGCTGGCATTAATTTTTCTTTATCCACCCCCCCCCCCAAATTTCTAGTATATTCTTTAAAAAGGGGTTTTCTATTTCCTTCATTTCTTTCATGGTAAATTCTTTTAAAAATATATTTTCCAGACAGGGACATTGTGCTAAAATTGTGAAGAGTGTAAGGGCAATAGAATAAACATTTCTGAGCACCATCTATTGAAATTGTTCTTTCAGGAAGGACTATAACGCCCAAATGGGCATGACTAACTTCCTTGAGAGTTACCTCTGATTATCTTAACATCTGATTTTTACAAAACAAAAAGTAGGGGGCATATCTATGGGCTTGTACAGAGCTCAACAGCTTAAAAAGGGATTTAACAATCAAATGTTTTCAAAATTATTTTCCCCCACCTCACCCCAACTTCTGTTCCTTCTCCTACTGGTCTTGGCTCTGGCTCAACACGTCAACTGCAATGTTGAAAACATTTCCCAATTCTTATGGGGAGACCAAAGTATCATATGAACAGCTTTCCTCTTTTCTTTTTTAAGCTAGCAGTTTCCATTATCTTACAGAAAGCTCCCACGTCTTTCTTTTCCAAATCTGGCTTTAGGTAATGAATGCGAATAAACATTCTAAAATGTCACACAGAGCCCCTTGTGAATGTGAAGCCATTGCAGCATTTTTGTGTTCTTCCTTAGTTGGATGTACACCTGTTTGTGCACATTATGTTTTGCATATGTTTGCACTTTTATTTATAAAGCTTATGTATAAATATATGGTATGAATACATTACATGCAGAAACATTGTATAGGAATGATTGCTAGTAAAATGTGATGTAGACCAAGTGTGAAGTCACTGCTAGGGTTTTTTCATGCAAATGCTAAAATGAGCATCCAAGGATGAGTTGAAGACAGGGAAGGTATAGATTATAAAAATCTTTAAAGAACTAAACCTTAAATTCTGTTTTCTGTAAACTTTACAGCAGCCTCTTGTCTGGAGGGTGTATGGAGGAGAGGTCACACATTAGTGCTAAATGCATGAGTTTTACATGGAAAAGTTTTGAGATTCAGTCCCTATATGTCTAGTTACAATGATTTCCAAGTAGCAGAAAGGGGAAAGACTTCTGGCTCAAGTTTCAGACTAACTTTCTTCAACTCAACACTTCCCAGAGCTACTGAACTACAACTAAATCACTCTCAACTCATGCTTACTGGGGTTGGTGGGAGAGGATTAGTCCAGCACATCTAGAGGCAGTTAGATTAGGGAAGGCTGTCCTACCTTCTACCTGAGTTGGACTACAATGTCCACCACATCGGCCACCATGGCTATGCTGTCTTACAATGATGTTGTTCTTGACACATCTGTAGTGCAGCAAGGGAAGGCTGCCCTAGAAGGCTGTAGCATATAATAATAATAATAATACATTTTATTTCTTACCTGCCTCTTCCCAAGGCTTGAGGCAGGGGGTACATATAAATTAAAAATATTAAACTATTTAAACACCTAGATGAAAACACATAAAGATAGGACATTCTAAAACCATCCAAACATATAATTAAAAAACATACCAATTTAAAATTCATAGTTTAAAATTGACTGTGAAGGCCTGCTGGAAGAGATAGGTTTTTAATACCATTTTAAATTCAGACAGCATGTTTAGCTGTTGAATCTGTAGTGGTGGCTGATGAAAATGTCCTTTGGGTGACAGTTATCAGTCTAGCCCTGACCAGTTGAAGTAAATGTTCCCCAAAGAACCTATGGGGCAGATTATACTTTTTTGTGACAGTGGCAGACTGGGCAGGGTGAGGGATTGGATGGAAAGGGTATACGATAGATGGGGGGAAATATAATATAAGGCTCTGAAGTATGTTTGTCAACCATAGTTAAGACAGTTTTCCTTCCCCCTTTGGCTCTGTGCACAGAAGTGTCTGTGTTTTTTATTGCATTGTTTTGTCTGTGTTTTTTATTACACTGTTTACTGCAGACATGCTGTTGCAATCTAACACCAAAAGACTGTGCTTCTCTTGTACTCCTTCATCCCTCCTCCTAATGTTGATGCTGCTAAGAAATGTCCAGCTACACTGAGGATAAGCAGGAAAATGGGGGAGCTTAGTGAATGCAAAAAAGCTTATTGAAACTAGGAGCCAGAACAGACCGGCTCTAAAAGCCAGCTTCCCGGCAGCCGCACGTCCCCAAGACATCTTGAAGCCACTGAGATGTTTACATATGGGTGGCTTCAAGATACTCTGGCGATGTGGCATTTATGCACCACAGACTGCCAGAGCGCCTTGCATCTGACCTCAAGCCTCTGCAGGGCATCAAAGCTGGCTTTTTGCCACCTGAAAAAGGAGTGGATTCGGTTCAAGGCAGATTGGGGCCTCAGCGTATGGTTGTCGTGGCCCCAATCTGCCTTCACAGGGGATGGCTTCGAGCCAGTCTATTTCAGCCCAGGGAAGTAATTTCTTAAACGTATTCTTTGAACATATAGCTTGTTCATATAGTCAAAGAACATAGTTGTGAACAGAGTCATTGTGTAATAAATTAATATATCTACCTTGCACATCACAGATTAACTGCAGATGCATGTTAACTTTCATTAAGTATTCCATAAAAATGTAAAAGTATTCTATAAAAATGTAAAACATTTATCAGATAGATGTGATTTGCTTATATAGAGCTAGCCTGTGCAAGAATAAAACTAACATAACAGCAATGTGTACATGGCTCTTATTTGCTTATTAAATTCTGCTGCTCACACACATTCCCACACTCAAACACTTAGACACATGGATGTCACATTGATGCTGCAGGGCAACTGTTTAAACAAACAAATGAAAAGTCCTTTTGCAGGCATACAGTTGTTTGAGTATTCATGAAAGGGTTTGCTACATCACTCATACATTCATACTACCAGTTGCCTTGGAACTTTAATTTTTCCTTGTGAACTCTACAGCCAGCAGTAATATACCTTCTGCAGAACACTGTTGGTCAATATTACTGTTGTGTTTAGTACAATGTCAAAAATAATGGAAAATATTTGTAAGTCAAATTATACTTCTTCTTCCAGCTACATCACTCTTAATTGTGTTTCGTTCTTATTGATGTTTTGCCTGGATGGGGTGATTAGAGATACTGTCTTTTTTTTTCAAAGGAGTATTCTTCATATCCCAGCTTCACCCAAAGTCAGTATTCACAGTATTACAGCTCTTCATACAATTCTTCATATATGTCTGCAAACAGCATCAGCCCATCAGCCATTCCAGCGTCAGCATACTCTCTCCAAGAATCATCACACAACATCAACAGTCAAAGCACTGAATCACTTTCTGGTAGGTGCCTTAAATATTGAAAATCTCTTTTATTACTGCAGGCTCATCATTTTGTAGGATTTAATTGCAGCCAAAACTCAGGGTCTAGTTTTGGAAGTTACTTTCTTTATCCAATAACTTGGAAGTTGAAAGTTACTTCCTTGGAAGAATTTGGAAGATATTTCCTTTACCCAACAATGAAGATACAACTAAGTCACAGTATATTTGTTCTTTTGTGTATGTGATGAAAATGATGAAGAACATCACATAGTTAAAGACTTGGCTCATTCTATGCTTTGTGCCATTCCCTATGAGAGCTAGAAAGGAAAAAGTATGTTTTGTATCACAAGCAATTGGCTTGTAGAATTTTTTTTAAAGTTTAAATTTAATTTTCAGAAAGAGGAAAGTGAATATTTCTATTTTCAAAATTGTATTAATAATGCAACTACTGTGTATACCCAACTATAAGTCGACCTCATGTATAAATCAAGGGCAGGTTTTGGGGCTGAAATTAGAGATTTTGATATGACCCATGGATAAGTCAAAGGTAAAACTTAGGGGTATGTAACAAAGGAGCCAAAGGATGAAGCAAAGGAAAACAATGCCAAAGAACTTACAAAATTCCAGCAGACATAACTATTTGGTCTCATCCTAAAGGCTGGATGGATGAGATAACAACAACAACAGTCTATTTTTTTCTTTCCCACCTCTCCTCAAGGATCGAGATGTGGTACAACATATTAAAATATAAAACACAATTTAAAAAGAAAATACATAAAACCTAGAGTTAAAATACAATACTATGGCGGGTTACAGAAAGCCGAAAAGCGGCGGTCTGCTGCCGCTGCCGGTTCCTGCATCCAGGAACCGCAGCAGCCAAACGGCACAGTTCCCGGATGCAGCAAAGAAGGAGCACGAAAATCGCGCTCCTTCCTGGCCCCCGGATGTGATGCCGTGAGGCGCTAATCACGCACTCGCAGCATCATATCCGGGGCGTGACGTGTGGATGCAGAGCGTCTGCTATGTCAAGATGGCAGCGGCCGTGTGAAACGGCCACCGCCATTTCGTACGGACTGAGTCCGTCCTAGGGTGCCCGTCTGTAACGGGCCTATAAAACCATTAAAATACACTCATATAATACATTCTGTAAAGTATAGCAATTAAAAAGTTATTATTTAAAATTGACAGGGTAGGCTTGCTGGAAGAGATGTGTCCTTAACATTGTTTTAAAGCTGTCAGTGTTTTCAGTTGTCATATCAATTCTGGCAGGTCATTCCACTTTCAGGGCAGTAGATGAAAAGGTCCTCTGGGAAACAGTTGTCAGTCTCCTCCTGACCGGTTGGAGCAAACATTTCCCAGAGGGCCTGAGTGTACAGGGTGGATTGTATGGGAGAAGACATCCTGCAGGTAACATGGAGCCATACCATGTAGGAATTTAAGGGTAATAACCAATACTTTATACTTTGCCCAGAAACTAATTTGCAGCCAGTGAAGTGATTTAAGTGAAGTGTGACATGATCACTGTTCAGTGTATCCGTAATCAATCTAACTGCCATATTCTGAACCAGGTGGAGTTTCCAGATTTGTTACAAAGGTAGCCCAGTTTACAGTGCACTGCAGAAATCCATCCTTGAGGTTACCAGTGCATGCACTACCATCTTTAGGTTCTCCAGTACTAGAAAGGGGCACAGGTAGTATAGCAGCTGAAGCTGATAACAGGTACTCCTGACCAGAATAGGGAGGGAGTCAGTGATTCCAAGACAAATTGTACTCCTTCCCTTCACCAGGAGATGGTATCTTTTTTATAAGTGTTAAAGTACAGTACTTACATTGACCAATGGATAAGTTGACTCAAGGTTTTTTTAGGTCAATTTTTTAACCTTAATTTCTAGATTTATACATGAGTATGTACAGTAATAATTTTAGGGTTCCTTGGTAATATCAATGGGACACCTATCTTTAAAATGTCTTTCCAAGCTTTGGTCCTTGGCATTTCTAGTTTAATAAAATCCCAAGTGGCATGTAAAAAATTTCTGCCTCAGGCAGAATCTAATTTCAGTAAAAGGGTAAACATGACCATCGAACTAGAAAAATAAGAATGACTTGAAGGACATGTAGAATGTGTGTGTTTCATTACTTAATAAATAAAGCCAAATTCTAGTGATTGTTCTGAACAAGGACTTAGGACCCTGGTTATAAATAGTCACTCAGCCTTGACACTTGATTGTCTGATCTTCTGCCAGTCACCATCTCTCAGTCTAACTTACTCCACAGTGTTGTTGTGAGGATAAAAAATATGAAGCAAGGACCATGTGTATATCCTTCAGCTCCTTGGGGAAAGGTGTACCATACCTGTAATATATAAATCATTAAACAAATATTAAATCTAATGTTAGTGTGGAAGAATTCCATATGAGACAGTGTATGTTCCTGCTAGGTCTTGTTTCTGTTACTGCCATTCCCGACACCTCTCAAAAAGTCTTTGGTTCATTGGATGAAAATGTATTAATTTCAGAGATTTATATATGTATTCGTGTTCCGTGCATGAAAATGGCAAGGCTTCTCACAATAGCTTTAAAATAACCAGTATTAGTGAAGACATTCCATAGTACAGTCCTATAATATTTGTTCAGAAGTAACTCCTACTGCATTAATTGAGGCTTATTTGAGAACAGATACAGACAGATCAATCTGTTACTAGCCCCTTTTAATTTTCTTCATATTCATTCATAATGCTATTGCACCCCATTTCTGCCCTGAATTTTTTTAAAAAAATCTAAACAAAAGTTCATGTGTCTCATAATCTTTTCCAGAAATGCAATTCCTTTTTAGCAACTGCCTATTAAATCTAGTTGTATGGGGAAATTTAACCAGAGTGGCTATTGATTGAGGTCCCTTTAAAAAGAGCTATTGAATACAAGGTTAGGTTAACCATTAATGAAGAGCTCCTTATTAAAGAAAAAATGCTTTCCATTCATCTTGAAATTATCCAGGATCTTTTAGATTGCTTACTTTTTAGCTTTGGAGGCTCAGGTATTACTACTTTCCAATATATGGCTGGAATATTGTCTTCAGATACCATTTCCCAAGAGAAATTTTCATTGGCAGGCAATATAATTTATATAAAACATGACATCATTTGTGGATAAGCACTGGATGTATGCCCACAGTGGTGTCTGCTCACTTATGGAACAAGCCTGTACATCTGCTGTTACTCAACAAGGAAAATAAACTAATATGGTTTATGGACAGGGGAATATTTTCTTCTCTTCTTAGACTTTATAGCCTGAGATTTCAAAATTGTTTCCATGAAAAGGGCGGGGAGGGGGGTCATTTTTCCGGCTCAGAATTATCTTTCAAACACTTTTTAACTATAATGTGTTAGTGCTGGCATTAATGCTACTGTTTCCAAGTTCTTGGACATGTAAAGTACAAAGAAAATTGAAATCTAAAGAGATTTTGTAAAGACTGATCTTATCAGTGTTACCATTGCTCATAATAATCCCCAAAGGTACGGAAGTCTTTTTTGCTACTGCTCAGAGAGATGACATTAGAGCCTCTGACATATCCAAAATTCTGCCAGCACAAACAGGCACAAGCCTGGCAGGACAGGACAGAGTGGCTGTTACTTTTACATCCCATCTTTCCTCCAGTCAGTTCAGGAGGTAGGCAGGACTCCCCTTCCTAATCCCCACTCATCACTGTATCCTTAAAACAGATCTTTGATCTGTAGCCAAGCTGAGAGAGAGTGACTGGCACAAAGTCACCCATTGGGTTTCATGACTCTGTGGCAACCAAAACCCTGCTTTTCCAAGTCCCAATCTAGCACTTTGGATGGATCCACAGGGACCCTGGGATTGCAGGCCTTTAGGGTACAAAAAGCAGGGTTTTGGTTGCCACAGAGTCATGTAAAGTACAAAGAAAATTGAAATCTAAAGAGAGTAACAAATCTTCTATTGTCAAAGGCTGAGGCATCTTTGACCTCTGTTAAAGTTCAGCTGACTTAAAAACTCAGTTCTTTGGAAGTAAGCTCCATTGATTTTCAGTGGATTGTTATTTTGAGTCAGTGTACTTAATAAATTTTCTTGGAGCTGTGTGACGGTATTTAAACAGCATATGACTTTTAATTTAAATCGCCTAAGTGAAAACGTCATTCAGCTTGCAAAAGATCTCAGTTTTCATTGGTTGTAGAGAGCCAAAATTTAAAAGGGGAATGATAAAATATTAAAAGATGTAGATAAACTATGCCCTAAAGAGGTTTTTAAACTTAAAAAAATAATATCTTGTAGTTTAAAAAAAAACTTGAATTAGTTCTGTGAAATCATTCAGCTTTTTTTTTTCTTAAAGCAATTTTAGTAACCTGTACTACAGCCAACCATAAAAGGCTAAGATTTTCACTTGGTATCCTAAAAACCATCAGGATTGGCTGAGCCAATGAAATATTGTCATAGATTCCTATTCATCTATCTCTACTTGCTGTAAAAGCCCAATATATATGGATGTATGTTATATCAAGCACAGCCTACCAGTTCATTAAGTCCCAGGTGGTCACTGAGATGCAGATGATTTGCATAAAAATATGTACAGAAGAATCACCCACATTTGCATTTCCTGCATGGACAAAGGGATTTTAAATCCAGCATGTTGTACAAGTAGGTCTTGCAATGAAATGCAGGGCCTACGATAATGCTCCTGTTCATGATAGACGAGTGCATTTCCTCCATGACCACTACCAGACGATGATAATTTTGTGTTCACTGAATATGCTCAATCCTCATTGGGTTGCTTTGGAGCAAGTGTTGGAGGATCCATCCGGTAGACCCCCCCCCACACACACACACACATTATTTTTTACTTCTGCAGTCTACAAGATTCTATGGAAAATTATTCTCATACCTTGTGTGAGTGAAAGGTTCTATTTTGGCTCTTTAAGAGCTGTCATGTGAATTTTTATGGATTTGATTGATATCTTGCATTTCTCCCATCATGGGACTCAAGATAGATTACACCAAATTAAAATGAAGTATAGCTAAAATCTCAGTATAAAAAGTTTTTTAAAACAACAACAAAAAAGCACTGTCTTTAAATTGTTATAATCTGCATAATTCTTATGGTAAAGAATAGGATCATTTCAGTTCCAGTATAAACTATAAATTATAAAGATGTGCTCATTTCATTTAATCCCCCCCCCCAATAGTTGTGCCAACTTAACTTCTTTCCCTTCTTCCTCAATAGTAACTTTTTGTGTTGATAAGATGATGCTACTATGAAGATTTTTGATATGTGCAGAAGAACCATAATATAGGGTCTGGCTTTCAATAGGATTCCACTTTATATTCACAGGAGAATATACAACACCTGTAAAAGACACAGAAACAGACAGACAACACAGAGGAACTGATGGAAAATTACGGGGGCGATCAAAAAGAAGTAATGACCCTTCTCCAGCGGCTGATACTGAAATTGAGGTAACAAGCAATTGGGGACAATAGCACTTAGCAATAGCAATAGCACTTACATTTATATACTGCTGTATAGTGCTAGGGACTCCCTAAGTGGTTTACAATGTGTTAATCAATTGCCCCTAACAAGCTGGGTTTTCATTTTACTGACCTATGAAAGGATGTAAGATTGAGTCAGCCTGGAGCCCTTGCAGGATCAAACTCACAACTTTTGGGCTGCAGTACTGGCATTTAACCACTGCACCACCAGGTAACAAGGTTACTTACCTCTCAATTTTTTTATACAACTCCCTTCTGATCTCTTTGGTTTTCTCTTTTGTCATAATCAGAATATATTTCAAAAACCAATATGATTACAGGCTGAGTCTCCCCTGTCTGAAATGCCTGGGATCAGAAGTGTTTTGGATTTCGGATTTTTTTTTGGATTTTGGAATACTTCCATTTACATAATGAGATATCTTGGAGATGGGACACAACTGTAAACACAAAATGCATTTATCTTTCATATACACCTAATACACATAGCTTGAACCTAATTTTGTACACAATATTTTTAAATTTGTGCATGGAACAATTTGTGTACATTGAGCCATCAGAAAGAAAGGTGTCACTATCTCGGCCATCTGTGTGAACAATTTTGAATTTTGGAGTATTTTGGATTTTGGAATTCTGGATAAGGTATACTAAACCTGTATTACATTTACATTTGGTAAATAATTAATACAAAAATACCTTTTGGCCTGTGTGCTGATTCTGTGAATTGGTTCTAGGTTCTTTCAAGTGACTTACTTTTGAGCAAGTCCTTGGTTAAGCGGTCTCTAGTGGCTGCACAAATCAGCAATTACTTATTTCCCACACCACCAGTGATGCTACTTCATGTGCATTGTGGGAAATTTAGAGACCTGCCAACTAGGATAGATATCAGTGCCAATGGACCCAACTGCTAAACTGATGTCAGATCTGTCAGGGGAAAAAAATCTTTATGATCTCTAATGCATAATGTGAGAGATCTGCTTCTACACCAATCAAACTTGGTGCAGCAAAAAGTTTCATTTGAATTTGAATTTATTTGTAAGTCCATGTGGAAGAGAAACCTTATAAAAATTAAAATCCCCAGGTTTATTTGGCCAGAGCCATTAAGTGATTCAATATGCATATGGAATGACACTATTTGATGTTAATAAGGTTTTGCATTAAAAACAAAACTCCTTTTTTAATGAAAGGGAGAGACTAAATCTATAAACAAAATTATCCTATTCCATCCCCTAAAAATTAATGCATTGTCTATTTACAGGACATTTCCTAAAGAGTAGGTTTGATTAGCCAATACTTCAAGACACTTACAGTCTAAATATGGACACAAGAGAAACAAGATGTGGAGAATGAGGTGAAATGGAACCAGAGAGGAATACAAAACAAAAATTGATTTAATTACTGTAAGATGTTAGGAGTAGTATTTTTCCTTCCTGAGTGGTTTTTATAGAAAAGGTATTTTGAGGAGGAAAGAAAGGACAGATGTCTCCTGGAGATAGTCTGGTCAAGAGTTCTAGGCATATGGAATATCAGGAGAAAAAGATAAGACTGTTATCTGGTAGCATTGCTCAATCAGCCAAAATAACTTGTAGAGTTATGTCAGGTCTGCCAACAGTCTTGAAAGACAAGGGATTATAATGAAACGATAGGAAGAAGTTTTTGGTGGGAGTAGCCTGTCACCCTTGGAAGATGCTGTTCACAACACTGTTATATAATCCCACACAGCGACACTCCTGAATTAACTGGTTGCCTTTTTTCTGTCCTCCACCCCATTCCCTTATGTCTTTCATCACAGCGTGTGTTTGTGTGGGACTTGGATGAGACAATAATTATTTTCCACTCCTTACTCACGGGAACTTTTGCATCCAGATACGGAAAGGTACTGTGGAATTCATCTGTGTGGTTTCTCCCTACCCCCCATTGCTGTTTGTCCACTCAGAACAGATTGAGAACAGTAAGGTCACTTAATAGAGCAGCTATTCTAGCAGATTTATTTAAGACTAGTAAACCCAGTGATATTTCCCCCAACATGTGAAAATTTAATTAACATTGCCAAGAGAGCACTTTCTGCAAAAGATTGTATTATTCAGTTTCTCTTAGATTAGGATAGTGAACTGCTTTTTTTTTTCTTGTCAAGGTTTTTCTCTTTAAAAGAAAAGAAACTATAGCTCAGGATAGACAGGCGGGAAGAGCTGTCATGGGGCCAATTCTAGGGCTCAGGAGCACTCAGCAACCGCACGCTCTCAAGCCCTAGTACATGCCAGTGGTACCATTATTGCATGGCACTGCCCACACGGGCATCTGCATGTTGTGATGCCACACTTGCATCACTGATGCACCATGGTGCACCAATGGCACACCCATGATGTCCGCACAGCATCCCAAGAAGCACCCAGTTTTTCTGAGTTCTTTTTGGGGCGGAGGGAGGCCACGCCATTTTGCTGCTCCGGTCTCCCTTGGGAGCAGAAATGGCACCTCCAGCCAACCCTTTTTGGGTGGTCCATTGAGCCCCTATGATAGAAAATGTTTTGCCTGGTTAGCTAACCTTTTTTCCTCCCTTGTATGAGAGAAATAACCCAAAGATCTAGAAATCAAGCCTTATGAGGAATGACTTAGGGATTTGGGTATGTTTAGCTTAGAGAAGACTGAAAGGTGACATGATAGCCATCTTTAAATATCTGAAGGGATGTCATGTAGAAGATGAAGTAAGTTTATATTCTGCTGCACCAGAAACTAGACCATGAACCAAGGGATTCTAATTACAAGGCAAGAGATTCCGCCTCAACATTAGGAATAAGTTCTTTACTGCAAGAACTATTCAACAGTAGAATAGACCAGATGTGATGAATTCTCCTTCTTTGGAGGTCTTTAAACAGGTATTGGAAAGTATTTCAAGAGTACTTTAGGTGTGTATTCCTACATGTCAGGGGATTCTGCTAGA
This sequence comes from Sceloporus undulatus, assembly GCF_019175285.1. Classification (NCBI taxonomy): domain Eukaryota; kingdom Metazoa; phylum Chordata; class Lepidosauria; order Squamata; family Phrynosomatidae; genus Sceloporus; species Sceloporus undulatus. The sequence goes on along the minus strand of NC_056525.1, from coordinate 29,916,766 downwards.
TGATCCTTGAGAACCCTTCCAACTCTTAAGATTCTGTGATTTTATGACAATTATCCCCTTCAAGGGATGTATTCAAATAAATATGTATTTGTGGCCAGATTGTACCTCTTCAGGGTATATGTGGGTTTTGAATGTTTGCTCATGTTAAAAACAAGAGGAACAAACCTTCCTGTAAATGCAAAAAGGCTAAAATTCTTTTGCATGCAAAAGTATTTGTATTTTACATATCCAGTCCTCTGTCTGCTCTCTGGTGTGATATAGTTTTACAAGTAAGTTATATGGATTGTGTAGCTCATTTCTTCAAGTCTATGTGCAAGGTACTTCTGGCTTTCTATCTTCCAAAATATCAAAGATCCTGATTTTTAATGCTGGAAAGGTTAAGTTGGGCCATGTCATGCATGACTTCTGGCAGATTCAAAAGGCACATCTCATAGCTCGTTCTCATTCTGCCAACATTACAAAGGGATTGTCCAATTTTTATTTTTTAAAAAAAGTCCAGATGGAAAACCATTAATATTTCCTTGTCAAAAAACTTTACAAATTGTGATAAAGAGGCTAAAATTCTGTAATAGGTAACTAAACCAGTGTGAAACCCGTTTCAATGTAGTTTCTCTCTGTATCTTAGGCCCAGTACGCTGCCACCGCAGGTTTAAAGGAACCCACCTTTCACGGGTTCTTTTTCCGCCAGTGGAAAGCCACGCAGTTTGGCGACTGCGTCTTCCCTCTGGCAGAAAAAAGGTGCCGGGAGTCTGCCCTTTTTGGGCGGTCTGTCTCGCGCCATAGATGTGACCAAAGATATGCAGCTTCAGACCTTTTCTCTGCTCCAGTTCAAGAACACTGGCCTCATACCAAAGTAACACATTCTTTCTTTGTATCTTAACTTGGATTACAACACAAACATTTATTACAGTCAAAGACCATCACTGTTTTATAAACACACCTCTATATAATAATCTACAATAAAATTCTGGATAAAAGTATATGGCCAAAACACCAGAAATTGTTATTGGATTGGATTGCTTTTGGATTGGATAACAGTTAGAGTGTTATTCCATATGAGGCTTGTTGTGTAATAATTAGATTGTTGTTCCCTATGATATTTAATCTGCAAGTAACAGAATTCACAGATTGATACTTTTCACACCTAGATAACTTTAGCAGAATTTTAAGACAGTCAGCCTTAATTTATTTTTACAGCAGTTTTCTTTCTGATAAAAACATGTATGATCAGGATGTCTTTGTGTTACAATCTGCTTGAGCACTATAAAATGGAATATCAGAGGCTGCATTTGCTATTCATTAGAACAGGATGACCAACTGGGCAGCTGTTTGAATTGCCTTGGACACTGCTTCTGTGACTGTAGAAATATGATTTTACACTATTTTATGATTCTACCAGCTGGGCTTGTTTTATGATGGTTATAGCAAGCCGGACATGTAATTAGCAGATAGATTTATTTTCTGCCTTTAGATCTGAGCTCATGTAAAAAGATCTAAAGTGCTGTTTATGATGTAGAAACTGCCTGAAATGTTTGGAAAGCTTCTAGCATCTTTCCCTGAAATGACAGTACATGTAATTGAAGGCAAACATTTGTTTGTACCTGGTTAATTTCACATTAAATACCCTTTTGCACTAATTGTTCCACCATCAGATGAAAATCAGATGAATTGAAACAATTGTTGCAGTTAACACTTAAGGAATACAATCCTGTATGACTCAGCATACAGTAGTAGTCTACATGCACATTCCCAGCTTACTGAACAGCCTCTGAAGCCCCCCATAGCCAGATATGAAATGACTATAGCAGTGCAGAGACTTCAAGAGGATGATCTCAGCACTGGTGTCTTCATTTCACACCCAGTTAGGGAATATAACCACATGCTTTGTAATCTTGCCCACTCCCCACAAATCATGGAATGGCTGTTAGAGGAGACTTGCACTTATTGGATCATGGTCCATTGCTGTATTTTCAGAATCATCATTAGCTTCTTCCCATGGCCTTGTCATTTTGAATTTTCAGCTACCATGATCTTTTATGAAAATATTCACAAGAAAGTTGTTTTGGGCATTCAAAATGATGTTGCCAAAATTATGTGAGTGTTCACTTTTTAAAAAATTAGAGGGATCTTGTTCCACTTTGAGATTGAGAGAAAGACATTTCTTGCATATGTTTTTGTGGTCATTATTCCACTTCATTAGATGAATGGAGTGAAGCCCCTTTATATCAGATGTGTGTGTGGGGGGGGGGAGTGTGAATTGTAAAATTATTGGAAAACATGGGGGTATGATGACGGGGTGACAAGTTCAGTCCCAACTAGAAAGAATAGTTAAAGAGACAAAGATGGGAGACAGGTTGTTCATACAAGCCATGATGTACAGGTAAACCTGAATAGTGGAACATGTATTTGGTCTAGTGTGCATTAATATGGGCACAGGACTCAACGAAATGTTGCAATAAAGCAAGCATGAGAACCTTGCTTAGCATCCGAAGTGTCAACTAATGTATTAATATATGTAATGTGCAAGGAAACCATTTTCTGTTTTCAAACCACTGCCAATGGACTCGAGTTTATAGGTACATCCTAATTCAGCTGTTCCTCTTTCCAATCTCCCTTTTAAATTTTTGGTTCAAGGACTACTGCTCAGAGGTTCAAGACATAATGTCCAAGAAGGCAGAAGTGTTCTGCTACTGGTTTTGAGATGTTTTTAGTTTAGAAATCAGGCTATCCAAAAATCAGTTCATGAGGTATTTCAGAGCTCTGGATTTCTTGATCCTTCCTCCATGTTCTGCAGACACTGATTGTATGTTCACCTCCTCCAGCACATCTGTGTTTTGCCTCTAACAAGGCTATTCTTTGGATGTAAGATCAGCCATGTATACGTCAGGCCATCCCATTATGTGACTGTAGTTCAGCAATAAAACCCTTCCTTCTGATGCATGAATTTATATCAGAGTTGGAAATCATGCAGTCCTTCAAATATTGTTAGACTAAAACACCCATCAGCCCTAGATGGCAGAATCAATAATGAGGATTGCTGGGAACTATACTCCAGCAACAACTAGAGTGCCACATGATTTATACATGCACAGAGACTATAGCTACTGTTCTTTCGATAGTACTGGCCTCATCTAAAGTGAAGGAGTGGGGACACAGGTGTTAAAAATTAAGAAAAATCACCAAGATTCACTCTAGAAATTTATTACTCTCAAAAGTGTTACAAGATTCCTCTATATTTTTGCAAGATCCACTCAACTTATGTTCCTTCTAGTGAGTCTTAAGACATCTTACAAAACAAGATTGGCTTAGTCTGAAAGTAGAACTGTGGTGAACTCCAGTTGAATGTCTGAACTCTCTTTTCCAAAAAGTCCAGTATTTGATGTATTATTAACATAATCTCTTGAGTACTTGGCATCATGATGTTTCTTTGGTAACATGGCAGTCATAAATAAATAAATATAAATAAAGTGAGGAATGTGTATTATAAGGTTTTTCCCCCCAATAAACTACTTTGTACCAGCTCTGAAAGGTAAAATTGGTTTGGGTTTTTCAATGGAAAAGGAACCTCAAATAGCTTCTTCTGCTCCCAATAGGCAAACTTCATTTGGAGCAGAGTCTACCCAGCCAAGCTGAAATGGCAATGATCCTTTTGTAATTAGTTATTAGTTCCCCGAATTCCATAGCATTGAGCCATGGCAGTTAAACTGATGTCAAACTGGATTATTTCTGCAGTGCAGATGGAGTTCCTAGGAGAGTGTGCCTCTTCCAAGTGGTTGCCAGAGACACTACTCCACATGAATGAAAAAAATAATTAGAATACCCCCCATCTCCAAGTGCATTTTATGTGCACCACATAATCACAACATACCAAACATTTCTTTCAGATTTTGCAAAAATCAGTCCATCATGAAGCAGTGATATAAACAAACTAACAAAAAACTTAATTTAATTCATATAGTTATAGCAAAGAGAACCAGTGCGATGTAGTGGTTTAAGCCTTGGACTACAGTTCTGGAGATCTGGGTTTGAATCCCCACTTAGCCATCATAACCCACTGTGTGGCCTTGGGCAAATCACACTCTCTCAGCCTTAAAGAAAGCAAACCTCTTCTGAACAAATTTTGCCAAGAAAACCCTGAGATGGGGTCAACTAAGGGTTGCGATAAATCAGAAAAGACTTGAAGGCACACAATAAGTTAGGGCAAAATTTCTCCAAAATTAATTTGTTGGAATCTTTCAAATGTGTGTCACACTACTTTGTGTGAATGAAAACAAAAATTGGGGTGCCACACCAGGTTTGTCCCAAAGTGGATTTCTTGTATGCATCTAAACTTATATTTTAAGTAAACATCATCCCAAATAGCCCATCCTAATCTGGTAAAAACAAACCAGCCACTTACCTATCGTACCATAAGAAACAGAGAGACAGACAGAAATTGAACATATATACGCACAAGGTCAAGGGGAAAGTACAGAAGCCCATTAAAGAAAAATTTTATTGAAAATGAATATCTCTTCACATATATCCTTGTGATGTAATACAATAGTAAAGTGTGAATGAGTGTACAAGGAAAAGGATGTCCGTACAAAAAGAATGCATGATTATCAAATATAAACCTTTGGGGTACAGTCCAAACAGAATTTGAAAGGAAATGATTCGTGGGCTTTCCCTGAACAAATAATTGCATGGACTAACCTTCCCTTGAACAATACACATTATGTTAGCTGTGATTCTCTTTGTTGTCAGTACATTTCCCATGCAAGTCTTGAAACATAATCTGTCATTAATTATACCTGATGGGCATTAATTCCATCTGTATAGATCTTTGGACAACAGAGGTCAGCAGAGGCCTTGTAAGCACCAAATGTGCTGTGACATTATTGTTCCAGGAGTCTTCTACTCTCTTTCCCCCCTTTTATGGCATCCAGGTGTGAACAGGTGCATTTAAAAAAGATGAAAGTACATAATGCTAATACCCTTCAGTGCTCAGAACTGGAGGAGTGGCAATAGAAGAGGAAACACAATAGGTGCAAAATTGTGGTTTAGTTTGGATGAAATTTTTGCTCTGCCAGCTTTAAGAATATTTTCTTATACTATTTGGATAAGTAGGACTGACATACTATTCAGGTAGCTAGATTATACCTGGATCCCAAGCATGTAAGCCATGGCCCATTTGGAACCATCACCTGGTTCAGATTCCAAGCTTCCATTTAAAAATAATTTTCTAGTCCTTGTATGAGTGGGGTTGCAGGGTGAAAGATACAGTCGCTAGTCTGTCCAATTGTTTTGCAAGAAACAGTACTGCCTCTCCCTTTGAAAGTGTTTAGCTTTAGCTTTGTCTCTCTCTCCTCTTGATCTTTGTTTTGCAGTGGCATCAGCACCACTGCCTTTACCTGACTGAAGTGGGTTGCAGAGATGGTTCAAAGTGCAACTTTAGGTTCAAGGAAGGAAAAAATGGGATGGGATAGGGGCAAGATAAAGTGGGAGAGGAATGGCAGGAAGAACAGATAGGGAGCAAGGCACATGAAAAAGGAGGAGGTGGAGTAACATGAAATGATAATTGAAAAGGAAGCTAATTTCTGCCAATAGTCAGATGGTTGAGGAGCAGTGGTGTCATCCCTGCTTAGGGTGTCACCTGGTGCAGCCAGCACCACCCTAGTCACGCCACTGGGATGCGTAACCCACAGAGTGCGAGAAGCAAGGGAGGGGGGCATGGAAAAGTTGCAAGGTTAAGCAAAGAAGGGAGAGTAGTGCAGTTGCAAAGTAAGAGGGAGACATTATGAAAGCGTAAGGTGAAGCAAATGAGAGGACTAAAGGGTGCAAAAAGAGGCAAAGTGCAAAGGAAGGAGATATGATTGTTAAGTTTTCTTTTGGGAATCAGAGGTCAGTCACTCTTGGGGCTTCCTGAGATACTGAAAATGTGAAAATGTCAACAATAATTTCAGCATTCAAAAATACATTGTAGAAACAAAATAAAACTTTGTACATTGGCACTTTTGCTGATATACATCCAATTGCAGAGATAAGACTCTAGCAGAATGCTTTGCAGAAGTAATACTATGGTCACAGGATAGAATATCCCAAGAATTATTTTTTCTGTTTCACCAGCTGAATCATGGATCCAAATTCCAATCAGCTTATGTCTTCAGCTTTCCAGATATTTTGAACTGAAGCTCCCACCATTGCTTGCCATTTACTGTACTGTGCTGCCTGGAACCTCTGGGGGCTGAAGTCCAAAATATCGAAAGCCAAAGTCGCTGCACCCATGCAGTAAACTTTGAGATAATGCCCATCAAAATTGTTAGAATACAAATGAGAGCTTCTTAGTCTTTGGACTCTACATGGAGACATGCCAATACACTTATATCCATGAGTATGTTAGACAAACATGATCCCGTTGCCTCCATATTAATGTTTTCCAGCTATATCCAGATGCATGTTAAAGACATATCATTTGAATGGATATCAGGGGTGTTTAAAAAAAATCTTCCGCAGTGGAGCTTAATTATGTGCTTCCACTCATCATGTTAATTTCCTTTAAAATCAGTAGCTGATTTTAAATAATCTAGAAAAGTAGTCATACTGTCCCTGACTTTCATCCACATTTGTGCCCTTTTATTATTCAGCATAGGAGTTTAAAATGGCACTTAAAATTAGTGGTAGAAGTTCAAATTGACTGGCTTGGTTTGCAGAAGCTCAAGCTGACTTCAAATCAAATCTAGGCTTCCCCCATGAGCTTTATTAGCTAATTCAGAGTGACATGTATTCTTTGCTTTGTTTGAGAATTGACCTAATATGTGTGTACCACCGCTGCTGCTGTTCAGACATCTAAGAGTCCTCCATTCTTTTGACAAACATACGCCAAAGTGCAAAGGAAGGAGATATGATTGTTAAGTTTTCTTTTGGGAATCAGAGGTCAGTCACTCTTGGGGCTTCCTGAGATACTGAAAATGTGAAAATGTCAACAATAATTTCAGCATTCAAAAATACATTGTAGAAACAAAATAAAACTTTGTACATTGGCACTTTTGCTGATATACATCCAATTGCAGAGATAAGACTCTAGCAGAATGCTTTGCAGAAGTAATACTATGGTCACAGGATAGAATATCCCAAGAATTATTTTTTCTGTTTCACCAGCTGAATCATGGATCCAAATTCCAATCAGCTTATGTCTTCAGCTTTCCAGATATTTTGAACTGAAGCTCCCACCATTGCTTGCCATTTACTGTACTGTGCTGCCTGGAACCTCTGGGGGCTGAAGTCCAAAATATCGAAAGCCAAAGTCGCTGCACCCATGCAGTAAACTTTGAGATAATGCCCATCAAAATTGTTAGAATACAAATGAGAGCTTCTTAGTCTTTGGACTCTACATGGAGACATGCCAATACACTTATATCCATGAGTATGTTAGACAAACATGATCCCGTTGCCTCCATATTAATGTTTTCCAGCTATATCCAGATGCATGTTAAAGACATATCATTTGAATGGATATCAGGGGTGTTTAAAAAAAAATCTTCCGCAGTGGAGCTTAATTATGTGCTTCCACTCATCATGTTAATTTCCTTTAAAATCAGTAGCTGATTTTAAATAATCTAGAAAAGTAGTCATACTGTCCCTGACTTTCATCCACATTTGTGCCCTTTTATTATTCAGCATAGGAGTTTAAAATGGCACTTAAAATTAGTGGTAGAAGTTCAAATTGACTGGCTTGGTTTGCAGAAGCTCAAGCTGACTTCAAATCAAATCTAGGCTTCCCCCATGAGCTTTATTAGCTAATTCAGAGTGACATGTATTCTTTGCTTTGTTTGAGAATTGACCTAATATGTGTGTACCACCGCTGCTGCTGTTCAGACATCTAAGAGTCCTCCATTCTTTTGACAAACATACGCCAAAGTGC
>NC_056525.1:29836097-29908853 GCF_019175285.1 Sceloporus undulatus | reverse complement strand
TCAAGGACATCTGTTTATTTTATTTCTTTAATGAGAAAACCTTCCATCTTCTTCCTGGTTCAGCTGTGTTTATTTACATTTTGTTACTCATATGGGCTGGGCACCTTGGGATATTAAAAACCTACCATGGCCTACTAGCAGGCACCCCCATTTGAAAAGAAATAATGCGGGGAGGGAGGAGAGGGGGAAAGGCAGAGTAAGTCCTTCCTAAGGAAAACATAGCTCTTTGGAATTCTATAAAATAGATTTTCAAAACAAATACACACTAATTCACTCAGTAGATGGTGGATTAACTCAAGATGAATACAATTTGGGAAGGATTTTCTGAGGAAGTAGGAAATATTTTGTTTAAACTACTAGAGGCAAAATCTTGTATTCAGTGCCCCTTTAGGTTAAATAATAAAAGCATTCAGTCATTGTAAGCAATTTTAAGACTATTATAGACATGCCACTATGTCGTTTATCAGGAGAACTACTCCAGGCAGCTAGTGTGGTTTGTTAGCATATGTTCAGATTTTTCTTTTTCTTATTTAAAGAAAAAAAACAGATGCTAGTAAGAGTGCAGCACACAGTTAAGCAGCTGAATTTGCCACTACAAGACATAGTGATGGCTACCAGATTTGATAGTTTAGAAAGTTGATTAGACAAATTCATGCAAGATGGTTACCTGAGCCAATAGTCTCTGTATAATCATTACAGAAGACAGAAGGAGGTAGCTGAAACATTCATGTGCTGCTTGTTGCACTGAAGACCAGTTTCCAATAGACAACTTATTGATTACTGTGTGAACAGAATGCTGAACTGGATAGAGTATGGTCCGATTCACCACACTGCTTCTTGTGTCCTTTTGAGTGTACCCTGTCTTTCATGGCTTGACATGACTTCAAGGAATGTAAAGATGGGTAGGCAAACTGGTGTTCTCCAAGTGTTCTGGATTGCACTTCTCATAATCTCTGATCACTTGGCATGTTGGCTAGGGTTTTTTTGTGGGCTATAGTCCAAAACATCTGCAAGGTACCATCTTGTCTATCTTTGGATGCAAACTGTGGTTGCTAGAAGAGCTGTAACAACTAGAATTCCCAGAACTCAGAGCCTGGCCTTTCTTCTCCAGGCCTTGAGGGGTGGGGGGGAGCAATCTCAGCATGAGAGCACTGTCCTGGAAAGAGTCTGTGTTTGTGTGGATGGGAGGGGGAGAGGAATATATTCGCATTTATTATTTTTTTAAAAAAAGAATTGAATGTGTCATTCATAGTATGAGCACTTGTGGTTGATGTTTAATGCATCATCATTGACAGTGACTTCACCAAGGACTTTCAATTAGTCTCATATTTTAGTAATGAAAAATCTCAGGGCCTGAACTGATACAAATCTGGAAAACCCAGGTATCATCCATTTTTAAAGGGTAAAGTTATTTTTAAAAAACTCTACACATCTCCTCTTCAGGTTCCACTGTTCTTTACTGCCACCTGTCCCCTGTCTCCACTTTAACACTGTCTATAATTTTGTTCCCTCCTTGATAACATTCAGCTAGTAAGTTTTTCATATAAATCTTATCCTTTATGTCTTATAGCCTGCTGTCGTACACACACACACACACACCAAAATAGTCCTTTTTGTCCACTTGATATAGCAAAATCCAAGTCATTTTAATTTTTTCCCCAAATTGATTCATTTGGTTTGGCAGTTGAATAGTTTTTAAAGCCTTTTTTTACAGTTGTCATTATTCTGTTTGTTTTTTGTCTTGTTATGTCTAACACCCAGGATCCCATTTGGATGGAAGAGGGTTTATACATTTAGAAAGAGAAGTTCAGTAAGAGAAGATAAATAGTGTATAAAGAGTTAACAGTTTTGTAGAGACATAAATCACAAATAGTTTTATATTGACATACATTACTCCCTTGTGATATATTAAAATAAATAACTAGGGAAGAATGAAGCAACTGGTGCTAAGAGAAGTTGAAGTTCAGAAAAACTTGATTAAATTTTTAAAAACCCTATATTTATTCATAGATAGATATGTCATCAAGGCATGAAACTCAACAACAAAATAATAGATTATAACTTGCCCGCGTTCAGACATGTGGATCACCCTCCTCTCTCCCTCCCTCTTTCTCTTTCTCTTTACAACCATGACTTCTTTTTTCTAGCTAACACAAGCAAACAAACTGGCCCCATTTCCAAGCGTTTCCAAGTAATTAAACCAAATTAAAACCATTAAACTCTTTCTTTAATGACAACTTTATTATTAACAGCTAACCACAAAGATGAGATTTAACTTGGAAGGCCCCCAATTGCATACTAATCTGCCTTTCACCTCTGGCTGACACCTCCAGAAGATAACCCTCCCCCATTTCCCCCCAGAGAATAGAAGTCTGACAAATACGCTTAATTAATGCTTTCTTCCTGGTGGAAAAGTCATTATTTGTTCACTGCATAAGCAAGTACTTGGCAGGAAGGGAGAAAGTCTGTTTATTTCAATAAAGAGTGGCTGGTATGGGGAACGTTTGTGTATGCGCCTTTTGTGTGTGGTGTGCGTTTTGTTTTTGAAAAGTAAAAAAACTACCTGAGTTAGAGGTGGAAATACATTACTCAAACATTTGAATGATCAGATGAGTTGGCACAAAAGTAAAATGAAAGGACAGTCAATCTCTGCCCTGTTCATTAAGGGAGTGCAAGTCGTAACAGTTTAGCTAGTTAAGACATCAGTCTGGAACGGTGAATGATTTGGAACCAGAAACTGAAGAAAGAGTGACTTGTGCTTGAGAGATTGCCAAAGATAAGTTAGCCTCCAACTTCCTTTTACAATTTACTGAGAGCTATGAAAAAGGAACAGGAGGAGGTAATTCAATACAATATGTCCAGCCAACTGGATCAGGAGTACCTGCAGGTAGTGTAAAAAAATACTGTTCCTTCGCATACCCTTCCACTATCCCGACTTGTCAAGGAAAGTCCCAATTACTTCTCTATCATCCCATGTTTTTCAGCTACTTTTTAAAATATTCAATTTTCTCTCTCTTCCTCCCACCTTCCCCCTTTGTCTTTAGCTTACTTTGGTTGCTGCAAACTGTGCAAAAGTAGTTTGCATTCAATAAACTCAGAAGTTAATTGAAAAGAGGAGGGGGGATGAATCTTGCCCTTCCCTGTACATTCAGGTAAAAATAAACTGCTGCAGCCTCTCCAAGCTTGTGTGTTCTTCCTCTTTAAAAACCATCTAGGTTATTAATGCAGTCTTCACCACAGTGATGATACTTGTCCACTTGTGTCCGGATTTTCATCTGTGAAATGCTGGAGAGCATGCCTCTGCCCATACTCAAAAACAAGCAGAAGCAAATACTTGTTTTAATAAGAACTAAAATTAAAGTCACCATTTCAAAACAAACTCTGGCTTTATTTTTGAATAGGGTGATGGGTCTTTCCCACCCCACAAACATTCACATTGTTGGGTACATACTATGAATGATGTCAACATGCAACAGGTTCTCTGGCAAATGGATAGAAACAAGCAAGCACTCTTCCATGCAGGCTTGTATTCTGGAGGATAAACCAGAGTTCAGAAAATTTACTGTCTTGGATTCTTTTAATCCTGTCACAGCTTTAATATTGAAGGATTCTGAGGACTTTATTACATGAGGCTGTCAAGGTGGAATTAGTAGTGTCTGTGGCTATATCTTATCACACAATGTCATGTCTGTCCTATAGGTACTTTGTCTTCCATCCGTTCCTGGAACACTCCTTTTCATTGATGGCAAAACCAATCAATGTCTTCCAGTCGTACTGCTGTTCCACTATTGATTCACATTAGATAAATTTCTCCCATTGCTGTTCCAATACAGGCGGTCACATGTTGCAAGTGGATGTAATTCTGCTTCTCTCCTTTCCCCCTTGCTATTCCTAAGCAGGCTGTTTTACTTCTCTTTTTAAAATTGTTTCCTTTTTTTTTTTTTTTTTTACTTAATCAATTGCTGTAACTTAAAAAAAAATTAAAAATACAGACTGAAATGCATGCTGGTAAGGGCATAGGGCAGGAAGAGCCTGGGACTATAGCAGCTCCATGGTACTTTTGAAGAACTGTGTGAAAATGACTGTCCCCAAACCTGTATGTTTGCGTTTATTACACTAATGCAATTGTGGCATCTTAGCACCCTGGTGTGATAAAGTTCTGGGAGCTGAAGTTAAAATGTGACTTTACCAACTTCTGTGACAACATATGAAATTTATTTTTTTTCTCTGAAAAATATGTATGTATAACTCCAAGATCCACACATAATTCCCCTCCACAAAGATGTAGAGGTCCTTCCTTTCCTCCTCCATAAAAAGAAGGATCTTAGAAAAAAAATCAGATTCAGTTCAGTTTCTAACTATTAGTACTTTTCAGGGCTTTCTTCCTGAGCAGCTGACCCTGATTACAACACACATTGTGAGACAAAGAGTTCATACAAGGAAAGTCCAAAAATAAACTCTTTTGGAAGGCAAGGCTTTTGAACCAATAAGAGTAATGATGACCTATACTGAAATCTAGGCAGAAGCTTGCTAATTGTTCTTTCAGAAATGAGGTCTATACTTTTATGCAACCTGCCCCCGCCCAAAGATTAGCAGTTCAGACAGAAATGTAATGTGTGCTGAATGTTTGAGTATATCTATCCCAGCTGCTAACTGAGATTCTGCTGCTCTGTGACAGAGTACACATGTTATACAATAGTCCATCCTGATTATCAGTTTAGCTTTCCACAGTTTTAGTTATCTGTAGTCAGCCATGGTCTGAAAATATTATGTAGTCCCCCCCTGATCTGTGGTTTTGCTTTCCACAATTTTCGTTACTCAAAGTCAGTGGTGATGAACCTATGGCATGTGTGCCCTCTCTGGCATGCAGAGCTCTTTCTGTGGACACGCAGCCTGTTCCTCCTCTTCCCTCACCCTCCCATATCTTCAACTGTATCTGGGGAGGCAGTTAAAGGGATGTGACAGTGGGGGAAGAGGAAGAGCTGGCACACACCTGTTTCTCTTCTTCCCCCATCCCAATCCCTTTAACTGGCTTCCTGAAGCTAGTTAAAGGCAGGGGAGAGTGGGGAAAGGAGTGGAGCAGGTGCACACATTCCTTCCCCCCCATCCTATGCCTTTACCTGGCTCCCAGAGCTAGTTAAAGGCACGAGAGAGCGGAGGAAGCAATGGAGAGGAAGGTTGTCTTTGCCACCCCTTGAGGCTGAGAGATCGTGACTTGTGTGTGTAGTGCCTTCAAGTTGTTTCCAGCTTATGGTTGGTGAAACTATCATGAAGCTTTCTTGGAAAGTTTCATCAGAGGGGGGTTTGCTGTTGCTAGCCTGAGGCTGAAAGAGTGTGCCTTGGGTTTTCCCGCCCACAGGAGGCAGAAGTGTCCCCCAAGCACCAGGTAACACCTGGTGTGGGAATGCCACTGACTTTGGGCACTTGGTCTCTAAAAGGTTTGCCATCACTGCCCACAGTCAATCAAGGTCCAAAAATATTACTGCTATTTTGTTTTGTGCTATCTGTGGTTTCAGACATCTCCTGGGGTTCTTATAACATGTCTCCTACAGATAAACAGGGACTACTGTATACATAAGGTTCCTGGCATCTCTAGGTAAAATGTTCTAGGGTAGCTGAAGGTCCTTGAGAACCACTACTAGAGTAGACACTACAGGTTTTGTCCTTGTTATGTGCCTTTAATAATAATTAATAATAATTTGATTTATTTATATACCGCTATTCCAAAGATTATAGCGGTGAACAGCAAGTAAGCTAATTAGCAAGTAAGCTAAGGGGACTATCACTTATGATGACCTTCTCATATGTGTTGGGTTTGGGCAGGGGTTGGCAAGGAGGTTTGCTGTTATTTTCCACTTAGAATAACAGAGTGTGACTTGCCCAAAGGTAGAAAAAGTGAGAACATTTAAATGAGTGTTTCCTCCTGCTTCTGAGACAGCTGCTAATCAGATCATGTGAAAGTTAGCTTTTGGAGTACATTTTGTTGGAAAGCGGGTGCTGAGAGTTTTAGTTTGAAAAAAAGTAACTGTAATGGATTTAGTTGGTAAAACATGGAATAGAATGAAAAGCCATGTTAGGAGGATGGGATGGGGCTGGACCACACTTGAATGTTTCACCTAGCTGGGTGGAAATAATCCTGCCTTTTCTCCTCAATCCACAATCCTAAAAACTGATTTATACAATGAAAATTGAAGTCATTGGTGTCGATGTTATTGAAATCAGTATGCATTAATGCGTAGGGAACTGGACTTATTTTAGGCTCCTTTGGTGTCCATTTTATGGCCTTGAAGGCAATATTTATATACAGTACCTCTAAGTAGCTCACAATGGCATTTATTTATTTATTTATTTTGTATACCATTTACCATATCTAAAACAGTATCACAAAGTAATTTTAATACCACAACAATCTTATATGGTAGGCTAGGATGAGATAGTGTGCAAGCTTCCCCCATATCTAGTATCTAGGGATAGAAATAATATTTGCAGTTATTCATTTCCAAGTGAAAAAACCAGGTTTCCCAACAATATGGAAAATCTGTTGTGATGAATATTAGAGTGGTGAGAGCTTTTACATAGTTCACCGTGATATCTGAATATATTTGGGGGGAGGGAATCAAACAGGAAAAAGAAAAAAAATGAAAATGAAAGAAAAAAGATGTTATAGTTGTTCTTAGTTAAGATGATACAGAGGGATAACCATGTAGGCAGAGGTCATTCTTCCTTCTTGGCCATGTGGGCTCTGGGAGACAAAAAGTCCTAAAATCCAGAAAATAAATCCAGGAAAATCCATTAGCAACACAAAAAGAAACCTTCTTTGTGATCCAAGCTGTCTTTGTCCTGTAATGTAATGTAAAAGTTTATTCGGTCATTGACCAGCAAATACAATAACAATCAAGTCACAAAAACCATTATTAAACTCTAATTATAAAAACTTTGGATTGTACTACAACTATAAATAGCCAAAGAGATAAAAGGATAAAATGTAATTGTTATACATAAAATACAATCACAGAGGTCAAAACATGAATCATGTAACACAGTCTGCATCTGACTCTGGTATCTTCCCAGTTCTCTATCAATATCGATCTCAGTTGATATTTCAATTTCATCTCTTCATTAGAGGGCGTGTTTTGCATACAATGTAACAGAATTTTGCTACATTATATACAATGCTAGGTATCTGGCAGTTCAAAAGGTTACAAACAAGTAAGGTATCTGTACATCTTGGGAATTTTCCCAGAAGAGGGGTAATCAGTTGAAGTCGGGTATCTTTATAGAATTGACAGTATAAAAATATATGTTCAAGGGTTTCAATATCTCCTTCGTTGCAGGGACAAAGCCGTGCATGGAAGGGAATTTTCTTGAACCTACCTTCCAAAACCGCTGAGGGGAGGGCATTGAATCGTGCTAAAGAAAAGGCTCTTCTAAATTTAGGTAGAGTGACTTGAAACAAGTATAGAGCAGGTGAAGACACCAGGATTTGTCTTTTAATCAGAATATGACCAGGGAAGGCAGCAATCTCTGTCTGCCCTTCAATGTCAAGCATTGTCTTTGTCTTGTGTGAAGCACCCCAAGATAGACAAGTGAGACCAATGTTGTGACGTAGCTTGTTCACATTTACAGATATTATGCTCCAGTCCCTTCCAAAAAAAAAAAATACCAGCCAATCATCTCATTCCATGTCCATTGAGCACATAACTCATCATTGCTCTATTATCAGAGAAGGTGCCCTAAAGATTTTTTTTTTGCTACTACATAACTTGGGTTTACTTTGAATCTGTTGATAACCTCTCTCCTGTATGTGAATAATAGCATTTTAGCTATACAGTCAGCCCTCCATATCCACAGATTCTGCATCCATGAGTTTAACCATCCACAGCTTGAAAATATTCACAACAAAATTCCATAAAGCAAACCTTGATTTTGCCATTTTATATTAGAGACACCATTTCACCATGTCACTGTATATAATGGGACTTCAGCATCCACAGATTTTGGTATCCACATGGGGTCCTGGAACCAAACTCCACTGGATACAAAGGGCCCACTATATAAAGATCAGCATGCAGATAACCCATGTCACTATTAGTATGCATGTGAAATTTCCAATGAAAATGGCAGCCATGTGTTTAGTTCTGGAACTTACCCACATCATGATCGCCTGTGTTTTCCAGCCACTCCACATCATTCATTGTCATTCACAGAAACACACAGAACTTCACAACATCGATAATATCTACTTGCTGTTAGAAATGGGAGGGTGTGAAGCACATTTGTTTGGTGCTTCCTGAATCTAATTTTTGGCTTCAATGTAACATGAAGCTTAGTCTGCAGTTGGTAAGAAAAACCTGGCCTGGATATGGTTCCATCACCAGAGTTCAAGCATGGGTGCTTAGGCAACCTAAGATTGACAGATTCTTGAGACTGGTGGGATTCTGCATAACACACACATACACACATATAAACACTCTGAGTTGTCGGGGTCCTCTTCCTGGGTGAGGCGTTTTGATTGGCATAAAATGTTGGTTTTTAATTTAACCTTCTAATTATAAATTACAGAACATCACCCTCCCTCTTACACTTGATATAGCAAAATTCCCAGGTATAAATATATTTACTCAGGCTGCAAAAGGTTATGAAACTAAATCAAAGTAAATTCAATAGAGACAACTTAAAACAAATTTACAAGAACATTTTGATAGAAGTGCCTGTGGTAATACAATAAATTATAACAGAGTGGTGTGTTGGGACCAGAAGAATGACTGGAAAAGCCAAAGGAAATTAAAATAAAAACTCCCCAGTGCAAGTCCAGTATGAAGCTAATAAAAATGAAGCTTAAAAGGTTGAACTAACAATAGATGCAGTGCTATGTATTTTTCAATTTTATAGGGAAGAATTAAAGAACATTTCTACTGAATTTCTTCCTTAGTTACTAAGGACTTTATCACATGGCCAAAAGCGACAGGAGCACAGTGGGATGCTCCCGTCACTATCGTGCACTTGTGTGAAGATTATCAGACAACGTTGCATGACATTATCATAACTCTGTCATTATCCTGCAAATAAAGAGTAATTCTAGCTCCAGTTTTCATTCACACATTTGAAAGTTGTGTAGGTTAAATTTTCAGGATTCCAGCATTTCTTTAAACAAGGGAAGTTGGTAGTCCTCATGGCTCAAGACAGAAGTATTTGAACATGGCAGCAAAAAGCTCTAAAATAATATTTAAAAATTATAAGAACCATTCTAAGTTTATATCCAGCTCCCTAGTTCCTTTTCTGGACCACCATGGGGTTCAGATCTTTTACTGTGCCATCACTCCAGTTTTCAGTAACTCACAGTGGAAACCATAACAATAATGTTTGGGGAGCAAACTGAGCCAGACTTCAGTAACACATGAGTTTTGTGTAACAACTGAAAGCTTCATATATTTAAGCACTTCAGAATTAAATGGCCTTGAAAGTTAAAAGTGAATAAGACTGCAGAAAATACTACTTCC
Organism: Sceloporus undulatus; assembly: GCF_019175285.1. Classification (NCBI taxonomy): domain Eukaryota; kingdom Metazoa; phylum Chordata; class Lepidosauria; order Squamata; family Phrynosomatidae; genus Sceloporus; species Sceloporus undulatus. Next base: position 29,899,353 of record NC_056525.1, on the reverse strand, counting down.
AGATAGTTTTCAAAACTGTAGTGGTATTAGTCTGGAAAATCAGTGTGCAAGGGGCTCTTTTGGTTGGTAGCATGAGCTTTTTTTTTAATTAATTTTTATTAGTTAAAAAATCCACATATAACAAATCCACAAATACACACATTAATATACAAAAAAGACAAAACAATACCAGAACAACACACATGTAAGCCTCCTTAGAAGGTTCAGTAGTCTGAGCTTCTTATACAAAGCTAACACCCATTAATGCATAATAATTGAGTTCTAAAATCTATTTGCCTTGTACATTCCTGTTGAAATAAATTTACTATCTTGTTTTCTTAACAACAAAGAAATAATACTCTGTCATGAAACAGAATTAAATTCTACCTCCACTCTCTGTGGCTGACCTTTATAGTATTGGAGTACAAGATAAAATTGCTTACTATGCCTTCAACTGTTATAAATTCGATTAAAGGTATCCAACTTTTCTTCCTTTTATTCCAATCTTTATCCCTAATCAAGCATGTAAGTTTGTCCATTTCAAGGTAAGTCAATAATTTCAACAACCAATCATTCCATGTCAGATTGCTTCTTTCTTTCCATTTTGAAGCGAAGACTATCGGAGCTGCTGCAATCATGTAAAACAAAAGTACACCATATTTAGCTTCTAAATGTGCGTCAGATGTCATATTTAATAAATAACATTTCGGATCTAACCTAAATTGACAACCTAAAAATTTTTGAATCTTTACATGAATTTGGGTCCAATATTTTTTAGCAACTTCACAATTCTACCACATGTGGAAAAAAGAACCTGGAGCTTTCTCACATCTCCAACACACCGGATTATTCTTTTTATATATTTTGGCTAATTTTGTGGGCGTGAGATACCAATGGTTTTGCATTTTGTAATAATTTTCTTTAATCTCCACACAAATTGTATGGTTTAGTCTATGTGTCCATGTTTTTTCCCACTGATCCAGGGGTAAGATCTCATTTAGGTCTTGAGCCCACTTGATCATGGATGGCTTCACATAGTCCTCATACATTTCAGTTTTCAACAGAAATTTGTAAAAAAGTGAAATGGGGGGGGGGCTATCTGCAAATATAATCTTATCAAATTCTTGTGGCTCCAAATAAATACCAAATAGTTTATTATCACAAATATATCTTTCTCTAATCTGACGGAACAAAAACCAATTTAGTGAAAACCCTTCTGTACACATTTCCTCTTGTGATTTGAAATTGCAACTATTAGTTACAGGATCAAATTTAATCATATCTTTATAAGTTAGCCAATTCTTAGTATGTATTAAATCATTTTTATGAGAAGCTTTGTTAATTGAAACCCAATATGGCAGTTTATTATAAATTAGTTGTTTAAATTTGAGCCAAGCTTTAATTAACGGTTTTCTTATAAAGTGGTTCAAAAACACCTTATTTACCTTTGTTTTGTCATAAAAGAGATACGCATGTATATCATAAATCAAATCAGCTGATTCCAAATTCAAAATCTCTCTGTTCTCTAACTTGAACCAGTCGATTAACCAATCAAAACAACATGAATAAAAATAAATTTTAAGATTTGTTAGCCCCATTCTGCCTGTTTTCACCTCATCCTGCATCATCTTTAACCTAACTCGGGGTTTTTTGCCCTCCCATATAAATTTACGAAGTACGATGTCCCACTGTCTGAACGGCTTTTCATTAACAATAATCGGAATTGTCTGAAATAAAAACATAACTTTGGGCCAAATATTCAGCGATTTTACCAAGCCAAGACAAACCCAATTTTCCCCAGTGAACTAAATCGTTTTTTATGAATTGCCAGACCTTCAAATAATTATTTTTAAATAAGTCAACATTTTTTTGTTGTTAGCCAAATAGCCAAGTATGGGCACTATGTAGGTCTAATAGGAAATATACAGGAGCAAAAAATGTTAATTTTAGGAGTATATGCCCCTAATGAGAAAAAAGAGGAATTTTATCAGAAATTGTTGAATAAGGTTAAAGACAGTATTTTTGATGTCGCGGTACTATTGGGTGATTGGAATGGGGTTAATGATCCCAAAATGGATAGACTCTCCTCCCAAAAAATTAAACCCAAACAAAGTAAATTGCCAAAATCTTTTTTTGACATGATTGATTTTTGTAATGCATATGATATATGGAGATTAAAAACCCCTTCAGCTAGAGACTACACTTTCTTTTCAAAACCACATAGCTCATGGGCTAGAATAGATTTTTTTTTTATAACTTCGTCATTTCTCTGCCCAAAAGTTAAATCAAAAGATATGTTCCCAATTATTTTGTCAGACCACAAACCTATTGTTATGGATATCTGTCTAGCCAACAGAAGTAATAATTGGAGATTAAATGAGCTACTGATAAAGTATGAAAAAATTATTCTTGAAACAAAATTAGTACTACAAAATTATTTTAAAGAAAACCTAAACGAAGAGGTAATAAATAAATAAATAAATAAAATCTTTATTTATATCCCGCCCTTCCAAGAAGATCAGGGCGGCTTACAACAATGCAACAAGTGCAAACAAATACAGGTTAAAAACACGAAACAATAACAATACACAGTCTAAAACAATAACAAAGGCCCCGTTAGCCCATCCTCATGGCCACGGAAGAGGAGGGAGGCCCACAGGATATTTAGTCGGGGAATGCCTGCTTGAATAGGAAGGTTTTGAGGTCCTTCCTAAATTGGGCCAGGGTGGTAGATGAGCGGAGCTCCGTGGGCAGCGTATTCCAAAGGGCTGGGGCAGCTGTAGAAAAGGCCCTTCTAGAGGTAGAAGCTAACCTAGCCCCAGGCACCTTCAGCAGTTGCTGCCCAGATGTTCTGAGGGTGCGAGGCGGATTGTATGGGGAGAGGCGGTCCTTTAGGAATCCTGGGCCCAAGCCATTTAGGGCTTTATAGGTGATAACCAACGCCTTATATTGAGCTCGGAAGCGAATGGGCAGCCAGTGGAGATCTTTAAGCACGGGTGTTATGTGGCTGGTCCTGGATACGCCAGTGACCAGCCGGGCTGCCATATTCTGTACCATTTGAAGCTTCCGAGTTTGGTATAAGGGTTGCCCCATGTAGAGTACATTGCAGAAGTCCAATCTCGAAGTTACCAGAGCATGTACAACAGTTTCTAGGTCCCTCCGGTCCAGGTATGGGCGCAGCTGGCGAATCAGCCGAAGCTGGTAACAAGTGCTCTTGACCGTCGCATTCACCTGAGCAGTCAGGTGGAGCGACGAGTCAAGAAGCACCCCCAGACTGCGCACGGAGTCCTTCACAGGGAGCGTGACCCCGTTCAGGACAGGTGGAACCACCGCCATTCCCGGACCGGGGGAACCTATCACTAGTACCTCCGTTTTCTCTGGATTTAGTTTGAGTCGGTTTTTCCTCATCCAGCCCATTACTGACTCCAGACAGGCCACGAGAGGAGAGACGCCATCCCCAGTCACTGCATCAGCCGGAGACATAGAGAAAATGATTTGGGTGTCATCAGCGTACTGATAACCCCGCGCCCCATGTCTCCGGATGATCTCTCCCAGCGGTTTCATGTAAATGTTAAATAGCATGGGAGACAGAATGGCCCCTTGAGGGACCCCAGTTTTAAGGGGCCTCTCGTCGGAGCACACGTCTCCCAGCTGCACCATCTGGGACCTCCCGGAGAGGTAGGAACGGAACCACTGGAGCGCAGTGCCCCCGATTCCCACCTCAGCCAGGCGCCCCAGAAGGATACCATGGTCTATGGTATCGAAAGCCGCTGAGATGTCCAAGAGCACCAACAGGGACACGCTTCCCCTGTCGACGCTCAGACGGAGATCATCGACCAAGGCGACCATGGCCGTCTCAACCCCGTGACCCGCCCGGAAGCCAGTTTGAAATGGGTCCAGATAATCCGTTTCATCCAAGACCGTCCGAAGCTGGATCGCAACCGCCCTCTCGATCACCTTCCCCAAGAATGGAAGCAGCGAAACAGGCCGATAATTGTTATGTACCAGGGGGTCGAGGGAGGGCTTCTTTAGGATCGGTTTTACAATGGCCAATTTTAGATCCGATGGAAATCGCCCATCCCTCAAGGAGGTGTTAATTATCCGGTGTAACAAAGACGTTACCACCGGTCCCCCCTGGGCCGCTAACCAGGAGGGGCAGGGATCAAGAGAGCAGGTTGTTTTCCGAACACTTCCGAGGATCTTGTCCACATCCTCGGTACTCACCGACTCAAACTGATCCAGTATAACATAGTCCGCGGAGGCTCTGGACACTTCTACCCTAGGCTCGGCCATAATATCGGCGTTCAGACCTTCGCTTATACGAGAAGCCCTGGTGCCCTGGTGGCGCAGTGGGTAAATGCCTGTACTGCAGCCATTCACTCGAAACCACAAGGTTGCGAGTTCAAGACCAGCAAAAGGGCCCAAGCTCGACTCAGGCTTGCATCCTTCCGAGGTCGCTAAAATGAGTACCCAGACTGTTGGGGGCAAATTAGCTTACTTGCTAATTAGCTTACTTGCTGTTCACCGCTATGATCTTTGGAATAGCGGTATATAAATAAAACAAATTATTATTATTATTATTATCCACGAAAAAGTCATTAAACAAGTCACAGCAGGCCTTAGAAGGTTCAAGGATCTGGTTCAGGGCAGGAGGGAGCTGAGTTAGCTCCCTGACCACCCTGAACAACTCTGCCGGACGTGACTCTGCGGACGCAATACGAGCACCATAGAACGAGTTCTTTGTTGCTCGTATTGCCTCTCCGTAGTCCTTTAATAGTCGGTCTAGGAGAGTCTTGTCATCTAAGCAAAGGTGTTTCCGCCAACGGTACTCTAGCCGTCGCAGAACCCGCTTCCTCGCCCGGAGATCTTCCGTATACCAGGGCTTACGGTTGGAAGCGGGCCTGAGAGGACGCTTGGGAGCGATTCTGTGTATAGCCCCAGAAAGACCGGTATTCCAAATACCGGTAAGGGCGTCAACAGAGTCGCCGTCATCTCCAACCGTGAGCCCCTCTAAGGCTTCCTGGAACCTCTCAGGTTCCATCAGCCTTCGAGGGTGGACCATCCTAACTGGTCCACCACCCCCGGGGGGGGATCTGGGTAGAAGCCTTGATTTTCACCTCTACCAGGAAATGATCCGTCCATGACAAGGGGGAAATATTAGCAATTTCCACCCACGGATTTTCCGCATCCGAACAGAAGACCAAATCGAGCGTATTACCCGCACAATGCGTAGGACCCTGTATCAGCTGGGACAGGCTCATGGCCGCCATGGTCTCCATGAATTCCCGAGCCGCACCGGATGGAACATAGCTGGCCGTGAGGGAGATGTTGAAATCGCCCAGGACAAGAAGCCTGGGCGTCTCCAACATCAGCTCAGCGACCAGCTGTGTCAGCTCGTTAAGGGAGTCCGCTAATGCACGGGGTGGCTGATACACCAACAGAATCCCCAGACTGTCCCTAGCCTTTAGGGTCAGGTAAATACACTCGATATAGGTAGTCTGTCGGATGTGGTTCCTGGTGAGGGACACGGTGTTCCTATGTACCAAGGCCACACACCCCCCCCGCCCACCTAACCTGCGCTGGTCCTTCACCGAGAACCCAGCAGGCAGGGCCTGAGCCCACACAGCATCCCCTTCAGGCCCCAGCCAGGTCTCGGTACATCCCCATATAGTATGGGATGCAATGAAATCTGTATTGAGAGGCTTCTTTATAAAAAAAAAAGGAATAGAAAAAAGAAAGGACAAAAATAAAAAATTAGCAGATTTGCAAGATCAATTAAGGAGTAAAGAAAAACAATCTTGGAATAAGGGAGCAGATAAAGAAATACTAAATGATATTAAAATCATACAGAACCAAATTTCTCTATTATTAGTGAAGCAGATAAACAAAAAAATGAGATTAACAAAGCAAAGATATTTTGAGTTGGCCAATAAACCAGGTAAATTGTTAGCATATAGATTAAGAAATCAGTTATAAAAAAAACAAACAAATCTTAATGATAAAACATAATGGAAATTCATACAATAAGCAAAGCGAAATTATGCAGATTTTTGTTAATTTTTATACTTGCTTGTTTACAAAATGTCAAATTCCAGAGGATTTAATTAAAAATTATTTGGACAATAAAAATATTCCCAAAATAAATGAGGAACAGAAAAATGTCTTAAATAGAGATATTACTTTACAAGAAATAAGAGATGTGATACAAAGTAGTAAAAGAGGTAAAGCTACGGGTCCTGATGGATTTCCATCTGAATTTTATAAAACATTCATAGAGGAATTAATAAACGCTTTACAAAACACAATAAATAATAGTCTACAGGGTCAAATTCCCAACTCCTGGTCGGAATCCAATACTATCTTAATTCCTAAAGAAGATAAAGACACCTCAGATCCAAAAAATTACCACCCAATAGCGCTCCTCAATGCAGATAATAAAATTTTTGCATCGGTGTTAGCATCTAGGTTGAAAAAAGTTCTGAAAGTATGGATTAACCAGGATCAGAGAGGATTCCAGGAAGGAAGTTGAAAGATAATATAAGATTTTTGTTAAACATTATAGAATATCACGAGAAAAGACCTGATAGGAAGTTAGCTCTCATCTTTATTGATTTCGAAAAAGCATTCGACCATGTCAATTGGTTATTTCTGAAAGAAACAATTAAAAAGATGGATCTTGGATTGAATTTCTGTAGATGGGTTGAAAAATTTTACGAGAAACAGCATACAAACTTAATTGTAAATGGAGAAAAATCCAAAAAAAAATTAACATCTTTAAAGGCACCAGACAAGGATGTCCCCTGTCCCCTCGTCTGTTCATATTGGTATTGGAGATACTTACTACGACTATAAGGAATGATATAAATATAGAAGGGGTCAAAATCAAGGGGACAGAATTTAAACTTAAAGCCTACGCAGATGATCTAGTCCTTACTCTGGCAAATCCAATTGAGCACATTCCGATAACAAACAAAAAGCTAGCACAATTTGGAGCCGTAGCTGGCCTGGTGGTCAACAAAGAAAAAACATCTACCTTAGTGATGAACTTGAATAAAATAGAAAAAGTAACTCTAGAATCTATATCTGGCTATAAAATTAAAGATAAAGTTAAATACTTGGGGATTTGGCTAGCATGACATTTTGTAGACTTGAGTCTGCTTCTTCAGATGCACGAGACTCAAGTCTATGAAAGACCATGCTACCAACTATTCTTTCTCAGTTAGTCTCAAAGGTGCTATAAGGTCCCTTCGCATTAAGATAAATTGTTTTAAAACCTGAAAGTCCTAGGTTTTGTACCTCTGCTGATTTTATTTTGGAGAGCTATGTGACATTTACTTCAGCCTGAAGTATTTCCTGGGAGCTCTATGCATTGCCAAAGACTTTTCATTCCCACTCTCCAGATCAGAATAAATTAACCCAGTGTTTTTTCAATATGAAATGAATCTGTACAGGACTTGTGCATTTCTAAATTCTGGGAACTAGCTACAATTTTCACCTCCTGTAAACACAGCTGTTGTTTCCAGGACACAGATTCAACAGAAATCAAATGAGGAAAAGAGGGATCTTAGTGCTAAAATGATCCCAATGCTTAACTAGTGCCATATTGTTAAACCACTTTAGCACTCTAACTGTAACTCATAAATAATAGTGTTTAAAAGGCTCAGTGGAAAGTGGCATAAATCAAGTTCTGAAATGTTGCATAAAATTGGATAGGACACCTGATGAGTGAGAGAGGGAAGCAGGGAGAGGGAAACCCTGGCATGGTTAAAGAAAGAGAATGCATGCAAGTCATGAATAAGCAGCTACAATCAAAGCAAAAAGAACTGGAACTTCTTGAGACTTCAAAAGATTTTCCCCCTTTGTGGAGGCCTCCAAAGAGGGAGAAGTCAGGACCCAACAAAGTGGCTGATCTAAGAGATTTGTCCGATTTGGCTCTTCCTGTCTCTGAATTGTTTTTATTTCAGCTGGTCATTATGAGAAACTTATCATTAAACATTGATGCCTCAGATTGTCTTTCATGTCCCTGCCTCTCCTAGTGCATGAAGGTAGGGCCTCATTGTTTTAAGGGGAGAGGGATTTTGGAGGTGGAGATGCACTTATCTGCAAATCACTCTGGGAACCTTTTATTCTTAAGACAAGATTAACATTCTTTAAATAAATAGATACTAAAACATCTTTTAAAAAGTGAAAACATGAAAATAGTCCCAGGCCTTAGAAAATTTAGTTTTTTAGTACTGGCTGTGTTGGCTGGGGGATACTGGGAGGTGCAGTCCCAAAAAGTAACTTTTCCAAACTTGAAAGCTTGATTATAGAATAATGCACACTCCTGAATTTTGTGAGTAGCAAAGTTTTTTTCAAAGATCTTCCCTGTTTCCATGGAAGTCTTCTGTTCAAGGTACTGGACATTCTCAACATTATATATTTCTTTATGGAAAAAGTATGCATAAGCCCAGATAGAATCACAGAATCATAAAGCTGAAAGAGATCTCGAGGGCCATCAAGGCCATGCAGGAACACAGAATCAAAGCATCCCTGACAGATGGCCATCCAGCCTCTGTTTAAAAACCTCCAAAGAAGGAGACTCCATGATTCTCCGAGGGACTGTGTTCCACTGTCAAACAGCTCTTATTGTCAGGATGCTCCTTCTAATGTTGAGGTAGAATCTCTTTTCTTGTAGTTTGCATCCATTGCTCTGTGTCCTCCTCTCTGTAGCAGCAGAAAACTAAATATTTGGCAGATGTTTTGGCAGTGGTATACAAAAATGGTGTCCACCATTGATGTTGTTGTTGTTGTTAACTGTTGTTGTTGTTGTGTGCCTTCAAAACAGTTCCAACTTGCAGCAACCCTAAAGTCACCTGGTAGGTTTTCATGACCAAGCAGGGAACTGAACCCTGATCCCCAGAGTCATAATCCAGTGCTCAAACCACTACACTATGCTGGTTATTTTTGATATACAACTTAAAAAAACATTCTGCAAACCATTGTTACAGTTCTTGTTCTACATATCTGGGGTTTAGCTAACATACATTCAGTTCATTTTCCACATATTAATATTAATAAATCCACAGTTTGATTAACAGTTCTTCACTATTACCATGATCACAAATTCTTCCCAAACCTATCATAATAACCAGTGATCACACCGAGCCATGAAGATCTGTTCTGCTGGTGATCACAATGCAGTAGAATGACATTTCCAGCCCTCTCCCATCAGCGATCTGCAGCATGACAATCAGAAGCAGGACTCAATCACAACTCCCTGCAGATAAGTGGTGGGAGGTGGCTAAAAATGTAATTTTGCTGCATCCCAGTCACCAGCAGATCAGTCCTTCATCGTTCAGCATTGCTGGCTGTTAAGGCAGATTTGGGGAGTCGGATCAGAAGACAATACATGGATGCATTTGTAACTACAGTACATCTGTGATGTAGAATCTCAGCCAAATTTGCTTTTTAAAAGAGGACAGGACATGGTCATAGGATAGGAGAAACTGTTCACTGGCTGTGAACAGCAGAGGACAAGTGGAAGTAGCAAACTGGAATCAGTGTACCTGGAGGACACAGACACATACATACACACACAACTCAGACCACTGTAGAAATCAGCGAGAATAATTTGAACAAGTGTCAGCTGCTGACATGCATCCTGCTCATACTGCACCTGGAAAGATGCATAGTTTTTCACTGAGATATATATATATATATAATTTCACATAAAGGGGAAAAATGGATAATATTAAAGTCATTTTGGGCTCTAGGAAAATCCAGGGTGATGACGGAGGGGTGAGGGGTAGGTGGAGAATGGAAAACTTAGAGAGTAAAACAAATGATGGCTGTTTTGAGGTTTAAGACATCAGTAATCATATTTCAAAGACAATTAAGGAGCACAGTTTTCCTTTTGCTTTAATTGAGACCCCCACATGGCTGTACCACATCCATTCTTTTGTAATTAACAACTGCATCAAAAATGCATAGTAATTGGTTTGGTACATAAACACGTCAACCATTGTCAACAATATTTGCCACAAAGGTTGATTGAATGAAACATGGTTTGTCTCTGAGCATTGTGACTCTTTGGAGATTCTCCCAGATGGAATTTCTTGAGTGACCTCATCGTACAATAACATAAATCTATACAAATTTGCATGGTTTTGATGTGCTTTGTAATCAAGTGGGATTAAAATCATTCATATGTCTTCAAAGTTCAAATATACAGAAGTGGAGGGGAAAATATTATCATCTGTTCTATTTCTGATTGAATGCTCGGTATGCTGATGCTTATGTTTGTCAGCAGAAATCGCAAGAAAAAGAATAGTGAAATGTCAGAGATATGCAGAAATAAAAAAAATGGGGGAGGGGGTAACAAAAAGTGATTTCCAAAGTCAAAGAACAAATAGAAAAAGGGTGCATATGTCCATGTGCTTGGATAAGTTATTTTTTGAACTACAACCATTAGTTGCCTACACTTGCTGAAAATTGCTGAGAATTGTAATCCACAAAATGAAATTTCCCAGGCTCTGCTCACTCTGCTTTGAAACTGCTGTTCTAGGCTCAGGTAGGTAAGAGGAAGGGATGCCTTCTGGTAAGTGTCAGGGATTAGGTTGACCATTAAAACACAACCCTCATGCCTCTTTTCACAAAAGGAATGGCTTCTTCCCCTTTCCAGAAAACAAGAAAAATAGCAGAAAAGTCTTAAATGCAGAACAGTGGTGGCAGCTGGAAGAGCTGGTCAGCCTCTTCCTTCTCTTTATTCATGCTTGACCCAGTGTTGGTGATCCTCCATCACTACACAGTTACCATGCTATGATTCCATGTTAACTGCCATAGCAAGATCCTGTGGAATCCTGGCCTTTACAGTTTAGGGAGGGATACTTAGAATTCTCAATCACAGAATTCTAGTGCTGCCACAAACTACAAACCCCAGGATTCCATAGGATGCTGCAATGGCAGTTTAAGTCTGCTGCCACACTGCAGAATGAATGCAGGTTAACACTGCTTCAACTGTCATGGCTTCATCCTCCATCCTTCTCTGACAGAGAAGCTACAAATCTCAGAATTCCATAACATTGAGCCATGGCAGTTAAAATGGTGTCAACCTGCATTAATTTTGCAGTGTAGATGCAGTTTAAGTGAAAGTTAACACTCAAATTTAATGTGAAAGGGCCCTTGGCTTATTCTTCCCATCTGAAAGACAACAGGAAATATTCTGCCCCTTGCAACTGAAGAGGAGACAGATGATTTAAGTCTCCTTACTGTTACTCTACAACAAGGTTTCTCAAGCAGAGTTCCTCTAAAACCCTAGGGTTCTACGAAAGGTCTCTAGGGGTTCTGCAAGAGATTGTGACTGGAGAAAACGATAATCATTTGTTTTAAAATGTAGATATAATAACTTTTATGCAAAATAAAATGGTCAAGAAAGTCTGCTCTACAAAATCAAATTTATCTCCAAAAAATGGTTGTAAATAGGAAGACAAAATGGCTGATAGCTTTTGTTTTTAACAGGACACTACTACGTCTGTCCGGATAGGTCTTATGATGGAAGAAATGATCTTCAACCTTGCAGATACACATCTGTTCTTTAATGACTTGGAGGTAGGGACTGTATTTTTAATTATGTAGTTCTTATTATTTCTTTCCCCTTAACCACTAGAAGTTCAACCATTTCCGGGGGGGGGGGGGGGTTGCTTCTCTATGTTTCATTAATGGGTAAAGTACATTATGACCAGATCCTGTTTTAAAGTTGCAGTTCATGTGTCTTTACTCCATGATAATTTGAATGTAAAAGTAAGTTTATAGTAGCACTCATAAACAGGTCTCAAGATTATTTGCTAAATACTGTTGTCAGTGCTTTCTGGAATTTGCTCTTTGTTTCTTAGAATTTTTAAAAGTTTGTTTGAAAATATTTTGAAGCTGGAACTTCATGTACTTGAGGCCCAGTTTTTTAAAAAAAAACATTCAAGAGTGGGTGGAGCATGGACAATCCTTTTAAAATAAATGGCAGTAATTCATGATCTAAATTGGCAATGATTTCAAAAGCCAGATAACAAATTAGCCTTGGGCTCACAGAGTTAGTTCTAGTGAATGAAAGCTTGTGTTCCCTATAAATGACTCTCCCTTGTCTGCACAAAACAAACAAACAGAACTAAGCCATTATTCATGTCCATTAGTCTGTGTAGTAGTTAATTCTAAAGGGAGAAAAGTGGTGAGGCTAAAACCGTGAGCCAGGTGGTGTAGTGGTTAGAGCTTTGTAGTGGGCTGTGGGAGATCTAATTGTAATGACACTGAGCTGTGAAACTCTCTGTATCATCTTGAGCCAATCATGCATCCTCTTCACATTTCATAAATGAAAACCAGGACATGTGGCCAAGCAATGTCAGAGTATTATCAAGATGGCAAACATTATTAATGAGAAAGAACACACAACCTAGTAGAGGCTACAGGAGTTTGCTTTTGCCTGAGCCTACTGGGAAAGGCAAGTTTCAACCCTCTCCTCTTCTTTCTCCCCTGCTGAGTTAATTGGGTATAAACTACTTTTGCATTTTGAACTCAGTTTGCAGCAATCAAAGTAAGCTGAGGGCAAAGGGGGAAAGTGAGACAATGGAGATTACCGCACTAGGGTAAAAGCGTTCCCCAATGCGTTCTCATGGGCGCGAGCCTGGAACGTGATGAGAGCCAGAACGCTAGTTTACCGCACAGCGGAACGTTTTGAAACCATTCCCAGAAATGGCTTCCCTGGAACACATTGGGAACACATTTGGAACGCCCGGCGGCGACGGCGGCGTTCCGCTGTGCGGTAAACTAGCATTCTGGCTCTCATCACGTTCCAGGCTCGCGCCCGTGAGAACGCATTGGGGAACGCTTTTACCCTAGTGCGGTAATCTCCAATGAGAGAGAAATGAATACATTTTAAATCAGCTTAAAAAAGTAAGACAAATTAGGACAGTTGGAGGGTATCCATACACACTCTCTCTTTCTCTCTCTCTCTCCCTGACCTACCCCACAAGGTTGTTGTGAGGATAAAGTGGGGAAGAGGAGAACCATACATTCCGCTATGAGTGTATTGTAACACAGTTGAGATATAATTGCACAAAAAGATAAATAAAACCAAGAACCAGCAGTCCTGTCTACAGCTTCTCCATGTCATGGGCTCTCATAATGACATCTTGGAACTTCTTCAGTCAATCAATAAATCACTTTGTGTTCCTGTTTTCTGTAAACAGTAAACCCAAAGCAGTTCATAACAAAACAAGATATAAAAATAACAATAATGCATTCCTGATGGGGGGGGAAAATCAAACCAGTTTTATAACAAGTAAATAAAGTATCTGGTGACCAAACTGCACTACCAGCAAAAACAAACTGAAAAATCCTTTGGCTGTGCTGATTATCATCAGCAGTGGGGGGGGGGGGGGGGGAAGGCCTTTTAAATTGTTTTAGAGCAAGGCAGAGCAAGGAGCTGTACAGACAGCCCCTAAGGGACGGCGCAATGCTGCCCCTTTCCTAGCCAGATTGGGACTGCAGCAACCGCATGCCATAGCCCCAATCTGGCCTTTCAAGGGTGCAACAGTCACAGTGCCACAGCTATATGGTGCTTCTTTGGTGCTCTGTCATCCAGATGCAGCACTGGAGGAGCACCATGATGCTGGATACTATGTGGAACAGTGTGGAACACCACGGTACCCTGGGGGGGGTAGAGTTGGGGTGTGCGTTATGTGGCCATAATGGCCGGTCTGAAGAGCCTACCAGTTATGAATCTCAGGTGTAGGAGCCAGCTGTGCATTTGCTGACATTTGACAGCAAATTCACACAGTATTTTACCACATCTCTTCCAAGCTGAGGAGGAGCTCTGCTATCACTAGTATTATCTAGGTGTTGCTAGGGAAAGGGTGAAACGTTGTCTGGCTAGAGACCAGTAGTGATTCCCAGTCTCTAGTCTTCAGGTATGTTTAACTTCAACTCCCAGAAGCCACAGCCAGCCAATGGAATCCAGAATCTCCAGCCAAGAAAATGTTAAGAACCACTCTCATCCACTTATGGTCATCTGTCTGGGGACTCTGGACAAATTTTGCCCATGAATGCCCAAGACATTTCCATGCCAGACCACTTTAGATTCTATTATGAGCAGTAGTTAATATGTCCATGTTAGCTGGATGTGATTCTTATTTTCATTGCATGTGCATACATGTGGTGAAAGGGAAGCCATAGCAGATGTGAATGTGGTACTTACTTTGTTGATATTCCTGTTTTATAGTTGTTAAACCCAGCTACGGAAAAAATGTTCAGACAGTGAAAAAGCAATATTGGAATAGGGACAACAAAAATCATGTGAAAATCATTTGCATTCTTGTTCTGTGAACACATACTGGTCTTCCCATGATTCAAATAAGAGACAGCGATCTACTCCAGAACACCTAAAAATTAATATATGTGCTGTAAAGTCTTGACTACTATGCAAAAAACGACCCCTGTACTCCTGGGGGTTGTTATTTCCTAGGCTTGACATGGAAACACAAAACCGTAGATAATAGCAAATCCTACTGAAATGAATGATGTACAGATAAAATTGACCATAGAGTCGCAGTGGAAGACCTAGAGATTCCTGAAAAGAACACTTCTCTAGGCATTTCTAGGTCCTCCAGTGCAACTCAGTGGTCAGCTTCCACTGGAAGCATATCACAGAGTTGCACTGGAGAATGTAGAAAATGCCTAGAGAGAATTTTTTTTTATTTTATTTTTTTGGAAATGGATAAGTGAAACCATGGGTACTTGTCCCGTGGTTACATGGTAAGTGAAACCGGGGGTACCGGCGGAGTCATACTGTAGTTGTTTCATATTAGATTTAACTCCATTCCAACGAGTGAGAGTGGCATGTGGTCAGAGTCTTGCTGGATTGCACCAATTTTGTCCAGCATCATATTTCCTACAATGGCCAAGCAGACTCCTTTGGGAAGCTTATAAGCAGGGCATGAAGGCAACAGCCTCTCCAGATGTTTGTCCCAGCAAATGTTATTCAGTGACATTCCACCCCTAAACCTAGACATTGTAGCCATTGAAACACTTTATAAATTTGTCTAATCCTCTGTTAAAGCCATCTTAGCTAGAGGCTATCACAATGTGTTATGGCAGCAAATTCCACAAATTAGTTCTGCCCTGTGTGGAAAAAGACTGACTACCTTTTGTCTGTCCCAAACCTCCTGTCAATCAGTTTTATTATATGACCCTAGCTTCTAATGTAATTGAAAATGAAGGAAAAGATTCTCTGTGTCCTCTTGAATGCTTGCTTCTCCTTACTTTCCTTCAGAACTTGGTCAGTTTAAGATTTTGGTTTGTCACATGACTAACCTGAAGAATCAGAATGTAGAAATTACCATAATAATAAAAGTGTTCAGATTGCATCTCTTTTATAAACCTTATTTGATCTGATGATATCTGTCCAATTGGGTTGTTGTTGTTCGTCTTCAAATCATTTCTGGCATATGATAATCCTAAAGCAAAAGCTATAATGGGATTTTCTTTTCAAAATTGGTCAAAGGAGGTTTGCCTTTGAGGCTGAGAGAGTTCATTGTTACAGGAATTACTATTATCTAAGGCAAATCCACACTTGCTGTATCTGAAGCAAATAGTAGAATGGGACTCATTCCTACTTAAAATGTGTGATAGATGATAGTTAGAAATTCTGGGAGAAATTGATGGGTAAAATCTTAGTAGATGTCATCTCCATTTTGCAATGGATTGAACACCCCTGAAAAAAATTTCTTTGTGATGTGGCGTGAATTCTCAGAAATATGACAGTAAACTCTTCAGATAGTTTCACATGCATGATCTATTGTTCTGTTGTTCCTTTCCTGTCCATGGCCACTGGCCAACTTTTCTATCCTTCTCAGACATCCAATAGAAAACATGGCAGGGATCATTTATACCTACTCCAGGACATTCTGATAAACCTAGCTTGGATCAAGGAATGGATCTGCTGCACACTCACCCATTCTACCTTTCCTCCTTGTCCTCCGTCTAGCTGGAAATTTAGTAGCATCCACATTGGCAGGATGGATTGTATGCTTCTCTAGCTGATCTTACTGTAGCTGTGTGTGCCTGCTTACAACAGGCAAGGTAAACAGCAACTGCCTCCAGAATCCCTTGAACATGTGTGAGCAACCAAATAGAGAGACAGGGTGGCCAGGGGGAGGGGATTAGTCATTGACCTGTAAGTTTGGCCACTAAAATAGAAATAACAAAAGTGGAAGCTGGTGAAAGAAAATGTCATCCTGGGAGGCATTTTGGAAGAAAAACTGAGATAGTATCTAAAAGGCTCAAAATGTTTTTTCTTAGTTATTCCAGGTTTACCTGACCTTGTTTCCATTTCACATGTGCATATTATTAGTTTTGAATAAAAACTTTACCAAAACATGATGGAATGTTCCTTTTTTTGTGGTCTAGAAATCTTGCTTCCACCACCACCCCAATTATTTCTGCCTCTTTGAACAAATTTTCTATTGCAAAAATGCCTTGGAACACATGTACTCTGTTAACTAAGGTTTAGCTATATGTTGTTTTTCCATTTCTCTTGTATCTTGTATGTTTGTAATCACACTCATTGTATATTGGCCTCTTGCATATAGAAGGGAAGTTATGTTTCAGAGAACAAACAAATAATAGACACTAGGTTTAATAAAAAAAAACCTGAAGTTTCAAAGCTGGTGATTGCATTAGATCCAAATTCTGATGTTTGCAAATGTGATGAGAACATACAGCAAACTAAGAGCCCTGGCTAAGGTGATTTTGGACTGCCTCACCACAAACCAGAAATTGCAGAGCTAAAAATATGTTTCATTTACCCAGCTGGACCAGGCAGTTTGCATCTTCTTTTAGCTAAGATGTCCTTGCCACTAGTTTCAGGAGGATGGTGCAGTGCAGGAAGGAGAACAGTTTTATATTTCACTCTGTTCTAATGATTTGGGCACTTGTTTGCCCAAGCTTATCCCACATCATTATAATAATTACAATGAGAATTTCCACTTGCTGTATAATTCAAGGCAAAGTAGAGAATACATACTGGAAGAATGCTCAAGCAACCACCATTCTACCCTGAATATACCTGATTTTGGAAGCTAAGTGGGATTGATCACAGTGTAGGCAATAGTAGTAGCAGCAGCAGCAGCAGCAGTAGTTATTGTTGCTATGTGCCTTCAAGTCATTTCCGATATATCGCAACCCCAACATGAATCTATCATAGGGTTTTCTTGACAAGACTTGTTCAGAGGGAGTTTGCCTTTGTTTTCCCCAGAGACTGAGAGAGTATGGAGATTATCACATGGAGTAAAAACACCAAAATAGATTCGGAATTGCAATCTCAAAACAGGGTGTTATCGCATGTAAAATTGCTATCACTGCTGCAGGGCGGCTACAATCCAGGTCTCAGCCGTACTCATCTGGCTGCTTTGCAAAAACGGAAAGCTCCTGGTTTTGCAAAGCAGCTGTCTGAGCGTGGGTGGGACCACCGGCAGTGGTGGCGATTTTACATGTGATAATACTCAGTTTTGAATTTGCAATCCTGAATCTATTTTGGGTCTTTTTCTCCATGCGATAATCTCCTGTGACTTGTTCAAGGTCAGCAAGGTTTCCATGGCTGAGCAGGAATTTGAACCCTGGTCTCCAGAGTCATAATCCAACACTCAAACCACTACAGCACTTTGGCTCTGTTTGGATGGAAGACCAGTAGATAATAACAGGGATTTCTAAAAAGGAATCCTTTATGAAACTGAGTTGAGCTGTTAGTGCTAGAAAAGAACCCTGCTCAAAACCCTAGAGTAGTGTTGGGAAACTCCAGTAGGTCCAGGGACCAGTTTTCTTTCTCAGGGTCCCCCAGAGGCCACACAGTAACTTCCAGAAGTGCAAGGGGGGGGGGACAAATTTGAAACTGACCAGGAGTCCAATTCTGATTTTTGAAAACCTGATGCTAAAGAGTATAAGGAGCCCTGTGACCCATTTAAAGGGCAAATCTCCATTTCTGCCAGCTTTCAGAAGTTGCATTTCCTCCTTTCCCCCAGAAAACCCATGACCCAGAAGACTCTGGAGGGGAAGCAAAAGTAGTCTTGGATGGGCACCTGTGGATGGCCCCAGGGATCCACTTTGACCTTCACTCCAAGAGCTGCTGATCCACTGAGGGTGCATCTACATTGTACAGTGGAAATAATGTGGTGTGACACCACTTTAACTACCATGACCCTATCCTACAGAATCTTGGGATTTGTAGTTTTGTGAGGCACCAGCACTCTTTGACAGAGAAGGCTAAAGACCTTATAAAACTACAAATCCTAGGATTCCATAGGATGGAGCTACAGCACTTAAAGTGGTGTTGAACTGTATTATTTCTACAATGTAGATGCATCCTGAGTTAACACAGTAGAAGGCAGCAGGATATGTTCCTGTGTTCTGGTTTCTATGTCTATCATTGTTTATTCCAGACCAAAGAAATCTAAAAAAAATCAGGCAGGCACTGTGAGTTCTTGACTGTTTGGCAAGATAACATTTGCCATAAACATAACAGTGCTGTACTGGAAGACAAGGTGCTCTCAAATGAGACAGAGCATGGTTACTGGCCATTTGTATCCATTGTAATATTTTAGAATTAAAGTCAATTCACAAATTCCACCAAAAAATGTTTTAAGGGTCCATTTAAATTCTTTGTACCTTTTAAATAGCTGTGGGGGCCTTTGCTTAAAGGTGCGTCTATACTATAGAATAATGCAGTTTGACACCATTGTAGCTTTAATGGCTCGATACTACAGAATCAACAAATTTGGAGTTATGTAAGGGACCAGCACTCTTTGGCAAAGAAGGGAAAAGACTGGTCAAAACTGCAAGTCCCAGGATTCCATAAAATGGACTTAAAGTAGTGTCAGACTGCATTATTTCTACATTGCATCTACACCCTGAGACTTATGTGAATAAGAAAGGGCATTTTCACCCATTTCTCAATGAAAAGGCCTCCCATAGTAGCTATTGGCATAAGGCAAGGAAGCCCCATATGTGTTAACAGAATTATCTCTCCAATGCAAGCAACGTTTTTTGGGGAAACAGCACAGAGGAGAAGTATTTTTATTCATTGTGATCCCAATTCTGATTGGATTTCCTCATCTACTAATTGAAGTTTTTTATATATATAAAAGCATACACATATTTTCTGTATGTTTCTGAGTACATAGATTGTCAGAGATTTGAACCAAGAGTCATTTGACTCACTATTAATGTTCATAAACACTGTAATGTCTCAGTTTTGGGAGAATCACAAGCAACTAATATTGACAGAAGTAGAGGGAGAAAGTCTATTTTTAAAAGTTAAATCTAGAAAGATTCTTTTAACAGGAAAACACAAATGGCAGGACTCTCAGAATGAAATGGATAATGTTCAAGGCCAGCCAACATTTTTGGCGCCTGATGTGAAAGAGTCCAAAAGCACCTCTGTATGTACTCATGTATAAGTCTAGAAATTTTAGTCAAAAAATTGCTCCCCAAAACCTGAGTTGACTTATCCACGGGTCAATATAAATATTGTACTTTAACTCTTATTTTAAAAAGGAACTGTCCTCTATCCAATGAGCTCTGATCTTCCTCTAGTCTCTCACCCACCCAGCCTTTAGAGCAGAGGTTCTCAAACTTGGGTCCTCCAGGCATTTTAGACTTCAGCTCCCAGAATCCCTGATCATTTGGGCAAGCTGGCTGAGACTTTTGGGAGTTGAGGTCCAAAACATTAGGAGAGCTAAAGGTTGAGAACCACTGCTTTAGAGTGAGTGCAAACAGTTATGCCTTCTGGAATTTTGTAAGTTCTTTGGCATGGTTGCCCTTTTCTTCATCCTTTACATCTTTTGTTACAGGCCCCTAATTTTACCCTCGATTTACCTACAGGTCATATCAAAATTAATAATTTTGGCCCTAATACATGAAGTCAACTTATAGTCACATTTATATGATATAATGAATTAAGTAACAAGTTGCTGCCCTTTCATGACACCTGAAATTAAGTTCTGCTGTCACCTTACTCTGCCATTGTCTTGCTTCTTCTGTGTGATCAAATAAAACTTTTATGCCCAACATTTGGATACAGACTGTTTAAATTATTCCTCAGAACATTTGTATTTCAAGGGGTCAAACTAGACAAAGCTAGATGACCAGCAACCCAGTTTAAAAAACTGAAACATGGCAGTATGAGAATTTGATAGACACACTGAAGGAGATATCTGACCATTTTCTCAAAGGCCACTTTTCTGAGCATAGAAACATAGGAAGATGACTTAGGAGTCAGAGTACTGGTCCATCTGACCCAGTGTTCTCAACTCTGGCTGGCAGCATCTTTTCAGGGTTTCAGGCAGGACTTTTTCCAGCACTACTGGGATATTTTTCATACCATAAATACCCTGAAGGTACCATGTGATCTTGGAAACTACTCAGAGTCAGTCTTGGTTAATACTTGAATGGCAGACCACCAAGGAATATCAAGTGCTGTAGGCTATATTTCAGGGGAAAGTATTGCCAAACCACCTCTAAGTCTTCCTTGCTTGCTTGTGAAATTCATGAAGTCACCATAAGTTGACTGGCAATCTAAAGGTACATATATACACAGTTGTACCAGGATATTGTAGGGATCTAACATTAGAACTTTTGGATGTAAAACATATAATGCGCTACTGAACTATGTACTTTCTTACTCCCCCTGCATCTACCTTCCCCCTTTCAAAGAAAGAAGTATTTTCCCTGCAGGAAAATGTAGCCAGGAGAGAGGAATTTGATCAGAAAAATGACATAGGGAAAGGGTTGAGTAAACCTGCCTTTCCTGTTGCCCCAATCTTTTAGTGTAAACAAAAAACACTAGGTGACCATTCACTCAAATCTGGTATCTCATCTAATTTGGCCTAATTGGATTCTGATGGGGAAAAAGAAAAGGAAGAAAAGCAGGCAGAAAGATTGATCACTGTTTTATCTGCCAAGTTGTGGCATGCTGTAGCACCATCAAGTGGTATATGATAGTCATGCGAGATTGGTTAGCTTATATCTACACAGTAATCAAAAACTATATCTATTCAGCATATTTACTTGTATGTTAATGTGTACACAAAAAGAGCTTATGAGATTGTAGAAAGGGGAACCATGAGAGGAAGGGGAATATAGCCTTCTGTCCTAGACCCAGGTAAAACAGCCTCTTTTGTTAGTTTGTTCCCAATAAAAAAATTCCACCTTGTGAGATCAGCCTTGTACATGTATGCCTGTATTTTGAGGTCCTCTGCTCCTGCTTGTGTAACTGTATTGGTATTCCATATCAATCAGTTAAATAAATTTGACATTCCCCAGTTAAGGTCAGTTTTCCCATACTGGGAATAAAACAAAGACTAGATGCATTCCATTTCAAAACAGTGCTTTAAATTTTCAGCTCAAACTCCAAAGAAAATGTTCATTTATTTATTTCATTAATTTATATGCCACCTTTCTCCTGGAGTGGGACTCAAGGTGGCTCACAGATTAAATTCATTTAAACTTTATCCATCCGATTTTAAAAACAATTAACATCATTTCATTTAAGCAGTATAAAATTACATTAAAAATTCAAAAGTTAAAACAGCACACACCCCAATGAGAAGCCACCCTGAAAGTGAAACATATTAAAAAGCCTGCCTGACCAAAAACATCTTTACCTTCTGGCTAAAGGAAAGCAGGGAGAGGTCTAGCCTAGCAGGAAACTACAGGAAACTAAAATAAAACAAAAAGATGTAAAATATTTAAGGAATTGGAAGTTGGGACAATTGTTTAGCTCAAATAATGATGAAAAGAAAGGTGGAGTCTCCCTTTATATTCAAAATAAAATCCCTGTCAAGGAATGTTTTAAAGATCAGGAAGGACATTATGTGGGTGTCAAAGTAAAAATACAAGACCAAGAAATTTTGATAGTAGGTAGTTTCCTGTAAACACAGAATGTCAAAATGTTTTTTCTCCAAATAATGAAATATACATCTTCTTTTGTGAATAGCACTGATACCTTTAATATTCCAAGAGCAAATTTTAATGTTCATCATCAAAATAATTCAATAAAATACAAGTAAGTAAGTCAAGAAGTAAAATAAAATTTCAAAAGCTCTGTACACAAGTAAGTACTATAATGTACTTTCTCCTTCTTCAGTAATGTCTCCTTTATTAAAAATTTTGATCAGACTCTGTTTCAGCCTTTTTCATATCTTCCTCCTTCTGTCTGTTCATTTTGTCATTATCATCCTTATTCATCTTGGCATCTTTTTATCTTGTTTGAGCTCTTGTTTCCATATTATCTATTCTTTCTCTTTCTTGTCTTTGAAGTTTTTTATAGAAATTCTCAGACTTTTCTTTCGTATTTAATTTGTGTCTCCTTTGTCTGTACGCAAATGAGACTCCTTATGCTTAGATAGCAGTTGTGTTAGAGTTTTATATTCCTGCCTTCTTTTGAATATAGCCATCGAAATGTCCTTTAAAATGCCAATAGGTTTTTCTTCAATTGTAAATGTATCTGTATAACTTTTCTGTAATATCTCTTCATGAACTTTTGTTCTTGTTAAACAAATTACAATGTCTCTAGACAGTTGCCTTTCCTTAGCTAATAATGAGTTTACATGAAAGATCTTATCAATATCATATTCTAGTTCCGCTTCCGTTATGCCAATAAAATTGGCCAAATATGGAACAACAGTTTGATAAAGATTTTCCTATGCTGATTCCGGCACTCCGCAGAGCTTCAGGCATCTCTCGCAATATCTCAGTTCTTGGATCAAAGATGTATTTTCTTCCGACTTCTGTCTGTCTGATATACATTTCACATTTTCTTCTAGACTTGTTGTTTTAGTTCTAAGTAAATCAACATCTTTTTTCAAAGTGGTGATTTCACTGGAGATTGAGTCAAGTTTTTTTTTCCAAATTTTTCCAGCCCTCTATTGAGGTTTTCACTAGTTTCCTTTCTATTATCTTGCAGTTCCTGCCAGATTTCTGATTTGAAATTCCGCATTTCCTCAACTAACATTTGACTTGAGTCTATTTGTTTGTTGGCCGTATCTGTAGAGCCTCTTCTGATCTGCGTGGGTATTTGTGGTCTAAATTGTTGTGGTTTCTGGTATGCTGTCATGATCTTACACAAAATACCTTATTTCACAGTATTATGGCTTGAAATACTATTATAAATGCATAGAAAACAGTCCAACATTTGTTACTACAGTGTTAATCTAGTGTGTTATTGTTCTCACAATATTATGATATAACTGTATCACACAAACTGCAGTTAATATAAGTCAGTTAAGTAAGAGTGGAGGATATACAAATTATGTTAATACTAATTTTACTTTTCCCTAGTGACCTTAGATAAGATATCCTATATTGAATTAAGGTAAAGTTTAACACTGTATACTTTGACTATGCTTCTCTTCACTCCTATTCTGTTTGCAGTTAACAGTGTTGCCACATTCTTCTACCCAGCCTGAAAATATTAAGAATATTTAAACTCCCATCAGTAAGCTTAAAGTAGTGTATATGCGTTCACAGTTCTGATATCCTTAAAAAGAAAAGATTAACACACAGTTCTGGTCCCACACTTTTTAAAATATGTTCTATCTTAAATGAGGCAACAAAGAGGAACAGAATGAACTACTTCCAACTACAGTAAATACAGTCTTTTAGATTATCTGGACCAAGCTGTATAGGGCTTTATAGGTCATGACCAACACTTTGAATTGGGCCTGGAAACAAACCAGTAGCCAGTGAAGCTATTTTTAATAAGGGAGTCATATACATATAGTAAATTAGAACAAAGTGCTAATGGGACAGTATAAAATATATATTTATGTGAGGGCCAAGCAGTTTTCATAACATTACATTTGGGACTATGAATAACAGAGAACTCTTCCTGAGTTTGAGATTTGCTGGGGAAGAGGAAGAGGAGATTTGGATGGGTCCGTCTGAACCAGCATGATGTACTGAACTAGGGAGATTATTTCATTACAAAAAAACGCACCTTATCCCCAATAGGATACAGTCGCATTTTGGATTGCATGTGAGTCTTGTTGTACACATAAATGTCACTGCTGCTGCCAGGCGACTGCAACCCGTATGCAGCCCGGCTGATTTTCAAAGACAGGAAACTCCCGTCTTTGTAAATCGGCTGGCTAAGCGCGGCTGGGACCTGGGTTGCATGTGGATTGCAGTCACCTAGTGGCAGCAACAGCATTTTTGAGTGCAATAAACCCGCTTGCAATCCGAAACATGACTGTATCCCATCGGGGATAAGACACAGTTTTGGTAATGTGATAATATCCTAGGACTCTAAGACACCAGCATTTGAGTCCCTGTGCAGTTGTAGAAAGCCCCATCTGGGCAAACCACACTCTCTCATCCTTAGAGAAAAAAAGCAATGGCAAAACTAATATATCATCAAGAAAACCCTATGATAGGGTCACCATATGTGAGAATCAACTTGAAGGCATATAACAACAGCAGTAACAACAACAAACTGTATGAGAATCAATCAGAGCCAGAGAATTACTTTACAAAATGCTTTTATTTCTATTACCATATGTGCATTTATGTGCACAAATGTGTGCATACACATGTGGAAATTTTGTACAGGGCCCCATAAACTGTTTGACCAGGAATGGAAGACTCTGGTACTAAAAATACACAGTGTCATTAGTTAGTAATACTTCTAACTGCTGTAACATACAAATCTTCAAAGTTTCAGCTTTCACAGCCTATGAGTCAGAATCCTCATGCTCTTTGAGCCCATAAAATCCAGAATTTCACTGAGCGCTTGCTATCTCCTCTTTATATCACTTCACCTCTGATCACCAGAGAGACATTACAGCACCACAGCAAATGTGCTGGGCAACCAAAAATGGTTCTTGTGGTTTATTTTAATTACCCACATGGCCTGTATGAAGCACACTAATCACACAACCCTGTGAGATCTCAGCGTATCAGTTAAAGCCACCACATGTGGAGCCTGGACTAGGAAATGTCCTCATTACCAAACTTTATTCAAGCAAAACTGGAGTCTTGTATTTAGCCACCCAGATGTTCACATCCTCCTTTTCTTGCTTACCAAGGTCTCTAAAGCAAAATCTGCAAGAATGAAAAATTAGTCTAGTAACCAAGTACTGTAGTAAAATATGGTCTACATTCTTGCCTTGTCCAGTTTTGCTATGTTTTACGCCGTAACATGATAGTGTCGGTCGGTGGACTATGAGGTAGTGTCTCACTAAGTGTCATGGTATTTTATTAAGTCAGAAATGTGATAGCTACTGTTGTCAAGCTTTAGCATTCAGAACAATTCATTCACAAATGAGAAAAGCAGATCCTTCCACAAATGCCTTTCCCCTGACATAATTTTCACTGCACAGTGCAGCTGAAGTTGAGTGGGCTGCCACAATATTATTCCAGCATGGCTTACACCATGTCACATGCACGGTTATGAATGTTTTTATCATTTTGGTGAGGCATGTGTGTGAGTGTGCCAGCAGAAATGTGCTTTTGATTCTGTTTTCTCAAGACATGTTTGTAGAGTCAGCCCTCACTTAAAATGCAGCCTGAATGTGACTAAGGAAGGAAGGAACTAGAGATATAACCATAAGTATGGAATTATTGGTATATCAGATTTGCCTACAGCAGAAGATGGTATTTTTACAATGCTCAAGCAAGTTAAATAAAGACGAATGTGTCTCTAACATGAATCTTGTCTTTTTCTTTTTTCATTCTAAAACAGTTGTGTCAAAGGGTGTAATGTAAAATAGTAATGTAAAATGTACATGGATTTTTTTGAGCTATTAATCCACATTGCACACAGTGTAAGATGCTAAGAGAGGTCTCAAACCGGAGACTCCAGAAGGCAGGAACTATCACAGCATGGAATGTTACTCTCAGAAATTCCCAGCCAGCATTGGCAGTGAATTCTGGATGTAGCGATTTAAACGTAAAATTTCCAAGCTCTGACACCTTATCTCAGGGGTAGGCAACCCTTTTGAGTCGGGGGCCAGGTTGCTGTCCCTCAGACAACTGGGGGGACGAAGCCAAAAAATAAATAATTAAATAATTTTTTAAAATTAAGTAAATAAATAAACCGGGACAAATGTAGGACAAAATTTTCAAATGGAAGGCACTTTTAAAATAAAAAATGGAGGACACGTGAAAAAATTTGCTGATTTTTTAAAAAATGTTAAGATAAATACATGTTTCTGAGGCTTCTATAGACAATTGCCCTACCATGCCCCTTGCGCAAGACGCCAAAGGCCCCGGCAGCAATCAGCGGCAGGACCGGGCTGGGGCCAGTCCCAAGGCCTCACTGGGCCGCATCCGGCCTGCGGGCCGCAGGTAGCCTACCCCTGCTTTATCTCATATAACACCAGTACTCCAATTCCTTGGCAACCCTAACAGATGACATTCAAGAGGAAATCAAAGATGCTATCTAGGATGCAATACTAACCCACCTCAGTATTATCAGATGAATTCATAGTATCCTATTTTTGGAAAAAGCCAGGATATAATTTCAATCAATAAATAAAATAATCTACAACCAAAAGATCATATCCAAACATCCAAAAAGTTTGGGTTTCAGAAACAGTCTGAGCAACGGTAAAAGAAAGTGAGTCAGATTGCTTTTTCAGGTATACTTGAGATCCATAAAACATGAAAGCCAAAACCACAATCAATATAAAGGCAGTATCACCCAAATACAATTCTTAATCCCAACTAGACGGAACCTATTCAAGTAATGGAATTTGTATGTGTTGAGTTACATAGTTTACTGATTCAACTGTGCTACTTTTCCTTGAAACTTAGCAGTTAGATTCAGATCTATATGTTTAGGTTGTAGCTACTTTTAGTCTCCGATAAGCATCCATTTATGCTTTATATTTTTATACAGTACTTCCATATTTAGCATATATTGGCTGGCATCTTACATCAAGCAGGTAGACCATAACACTCCACCTGCTCAATTCTACGTTCATCCCCCACATAACGTTCCATCTTTATTTGAACAGGGCTCAAGAAGCTATCCTCTAGTCCAGTAGTTCTCAAACTTTGGTCCCCCAGATGCTTTGGACATCAGCTCCCTCATTGCTGGCCAAGCCTGCTGGAGCTTCTGGGAATTGAAGTTCAAAGCATCTGGACGACCAAAGTTTGGGAATCACTGCATCTAGTCTTTTGCATCCAAAACCTCGCTCCCTACACTGCCAGCAGCTCTGAAGAGAGAATGCTGCTGCTTACAAGTGGAAAGAAGAAGAAGAAGGGAGACAAGCCAGGTTATGAAGAACTGGCTGATCTTGGCTCAGAGGGGCAGAAAAGGAGTGTAGGTTCACAAATGAGGTGCATTCTCCTTTCACTTCCCCTCAGACCTATCTTGTCTGACTGCCTCCCCATCAATAAGTAAAAATAGTCGCCCACCCCAGGGCTTGACAGCTGTTGTTGTTGTTGCTGTTGTTGTGTGCCTTCAAGTCATTTCTGACCTAAGATGAACCTATCACTGAGTTTTATTGGCAAGATTTGGCATTGCCTTCTCCTGAGGCTGAGAGCATATGATTTGCCCAAGATCACCCAATGGGTTTCCAAGGCCGAACAGAAAACTGAACCCTGATCTCCTATTCCTGGATGTTTCCTGATCTCCAGAATTGTAGTCCAACACTAAAACCTCTACGCTATGCTGGTTCCCTGGTGTGGTTATACTGACTGGGTATTCTGAAACTTGTTGCCCAAAAAAGGAACATTTCCAAGCTCTTCATAAAATTTTTAAAAAATGAAAATTGTACTGCAGCCCTTTGGGATTTTGACTTTCCAAGATCATTGTCTTTTCTGGACTCAGCCTTTGCTCTGGTTCTTTCTGTTACTCTGTCATTTTCTCTTTAGGGTTGATTGGCACTTTCCTCCTAATGCAAAGCGCATCTTGGAAACATAAGCAGCTGCCTTATTCCAATGGGTAGGAATTTACATCATCAAGATAAATCATCAAGAAAGAGGGAGGGAAAGGGCAGATATCTGCATAAAATGTCATGTACCAATTCACAGGTCTAGACCCATATTTAAAAATAATTTTAATACAAATAGAATGCACCTCACCACAAATGGGATGACTTAGATGCCTATTCAGTGAGAAGAAAGTGAACAAACCCAAGGCATGAGCTTCCTTCTTCTCATGATTCTTGATCTTTGAGCCAGACTTGGCCTGGACAGCCCTTCAAAGAGAAGATGTTTTTGTGACACATGGGCACCCTGTGTTTTGAGTCACATCCTTAGTCCGCCAAGCTTTTCTCTCTTTGTATTGATAAGCAGCAGGATTCAGACAAAAGTGTTTCCCAGGAGATGTCAAGGATTAAACCTAGAAAATTCTGTATGCCAATCATGTGTTCTTTTATTGGGCTATTTCATGTGAAAGTATGGGATGGGTTATTTCCATGATGAGTATAGCAAGAGAGAAAGGAGTAAATCTTCTGTGTGTGTTTCACACACACACACACACACACACACACACACATATACATACAGTGATCATTTTTGTTTTGAACAGCCATATTAAATGCAGCAGTTTAAAAAATATGTAATTTGACCAGCAATCTGCTCACTAATAGTACCATTAAATTTTATTAATAAAAGCCTTTCCAGTGTGTGGCTTCAGCATATTTCAAGGAGGGATTTGGGAGGTGGGGGACAACTTGCCCATTTGCATGTACTTTGCAGCATGCGTGTTTTTTTTCCTGCTTACATAAAGATGCTTCCTGAGTCTTTAGGAATTTGGAATGTCAAATCAAATAAAGAAACCATTAAAACAACATTTTAAAAGTTTTTTGAGGTTGAGACCTCCTCCACTCAGACAATAAAGAACTTGGAAAATAAGATTTGAAGTGCATATTTTATAGTGGCTGAATTCCAAGTGTATAATATATTAAGGTGGACTTGGTTGTTGATTTTTCCTCC
The DNA here is from genome assembly GCF_019175285.1 of Sceloporus undulatus. Taxonomy (NCBI): domain Eukaryota; kingdom Metazoa; phylum Chordata; class Lepidosauria; order Squamata; family Phrynosomatidae; genus Sceloporus; species Sceloporus undulatus. The sequence continues at coordinate 29,870,412 of NC_056525.1, read as the reverse complement.
AGTATTTGTCTAACAGTTTATAGATATGCACAAGGAATTGGGTTTATAGCAGCCATATTTTCTCGTTCCTTCTCTCAATCTCCATGCCTTAACATCATGAGAAGGGAAATGATAACCATTCCCAATTTATTAATGTTGTCTGTATGAAAAAGGACCTTCTTCAGTCATAGTAGGATAGACGTAGAATTTTATAAAGTAAGGTTGGGTCTTAATGTTGCCCAGTATAGGAGCCTCAGGAACCAGCAAAGAGAGGTGGGAAAAGATCCCATCTAATTGTATCCCAGTCAGTCCATCTCAGCCCTGGCACAGACCATCTCAGCCCCCCACCCCCCATCACCACCTTCCAGAGAGAGGAGAGGAGAAATAGCTGGGAGGAAGAAGAAGGGAAAAGCTAGCCACTTGAGTCCATCTCGGCCCTGGAACAGACCATCTCAGCCCCCCCTCCACCTTCCAGAGGGAAGAGAGGAGAAAACAGAGAGGACAGACACGGAAAATCAAACAAGTGCCAGAAAGCAGATGAGAATAAAATAAAGAAGGAAATGAGGTGGGAAGGAAAAAGGAGGAAGGAGGGAGCAGAAGGGTAGGGACGAAATCCTTCAACAATAATGGGGGGGGGGGAGAGGGGAATGTTAGCATTGAGCACAAGGAAGTGTAGGTGGTCCTCCTTGTGTAACCCCCCACCTAGAAAACCCTATGAGGGGGCATCAAAAGTGTCACACAGACATGACAAGAACACTAACAGAGAGAAAGATAGAAACTAAAGGAAAACACACTTGCAAGAGCAGCAAAGGGCAGTCAAAAATGACAAAGCAAGCAGTAAACACTCAGAGAGGCAAACCCCATCAGAAGCAGCACCACACAAAGCCTTTGACAGAATCATCGAGAAAGAAGATAAGAAGAAAATCAATTCATTTAAAACGTGGTGCTGGAGAAGAGTGCTGAAGATTCCATGGACAGTCAAAAGGACAAAAAATGGGTCCTAGAGCAGATCAAGCTGGAAATATCCCTAGAGGCCAAGATGACAAGACTTAGACTATCATACTTTGGGCACATCATGAGAAGGCATGAATCGTTGGAAAAGACAATAATGTTAGGAAAGGTAGAGCAAAGTTAAAGAGAGGAAGGCCACATGATAGATGGATGGACTTTATTAAAGAGACCATGAATATGAGTTTGCAGGAGCTGGGCAGAGCAGTAGAAGACAGGCGGCCTGGAGATAACTCATCCATAGGGTCACCATGGGTTGAGATCGATGCAAGGGTAGTTAAGAACAATAAACAGAGGGTGCAATCTCACAGTCAAAGATTGATATAGACCTTTAATCCCATTTAAATACCTGGATTATTACTCTGGAGACCAGAGTTCAAATCCTCACTGAGCCATGAAGAGCACTGGATGATTTTAGACAAGTCACATACTCTTAGCCTCGGGCAAACCCCCTCTGAACCAATCTTGCCAGGAAAACCCCACCCTAGAGGCACCATAAGACAAAAATGACTTGAAGGCACACAACAACAACAAATACCTGAAGACAGAAAGAAACCTGAATTGCACATCCTCAGATCTAATATCAGGCAGCTGATCTGTTGGAGCAGTGCCTGCTGTATTATTTCCTCTGACACTTTTCATCTGAACTTGCAAATGTTACGTTTTGGACTATAACTCCCTGAATCCCCACAGCTAGCAGAGTCACTGAACCTTATTTTAGATAGAGTCAGATACATGTATAGGTATACCTCAGTCAACAAAGCCTCTGAGAAAGAAGCTTCTTTTTACAAAGTCTTTTTATGCCTGCTCAGCCCTCCTTCCTCCTTGTCCTCTGCCTAGCAGGAGGCTTTTTAGCAACATCAGCACTGGGAAGATGGTGAAAGGTGGCTAGGGAAACACAGACTAAACAATGTAATAAACCTTGAGCTGGGAAAGAGCGGGATTCTGCTGTAGCTAATTCTATTGTGTCTGTGGCAAGGTGTACACCAGCTACCTCCAGAATTCCTTACTAAGCATGTGTGAATGGCAAAGCAGAGGGGAAAAAACTAGAGCAAATAAGTACACCTCCCCAGCGATTCCCAACACATTAAAAATGATAGATCTACCACTAAAATGGAAATCATAAGAAAAAATGCATATTGGTGAAAGAAATAATTATCCCTGAGTGCATTTTGAAAGAAATGGTATCTGGAAGGTTCAGTGTGTATCTCTTTACTCATGCAAGGCTTGCCTGAACTGTCTGTTTCATTTCACATGTGCCTATCTTTAGTTCTGAATAAAACATCTGCTGAAACATGTTCAAGCTACTCTTCTTTTTTGTGATGTAGAAACCTATCCTTATTCTTTCCATATTTTTTCTACCTCTGGTACCAAAATGTCTGTTAAAGAAGCAATAATGCTCAGAACATATGTACTTTGTTAACTGTTGTATACCTGCATTAAAGTGTTTCCAGTCAGAGCATTCTACTCACTAGTAGTTAGAGGCAGTTTACATCTATTCCTTCTTTTTCACCTTCATGGATTTTGTTCAGTAAGGGGAAAAGGCAGAAGAAGTAGTGGGAAAGCAGGGTGAATTACAAGTAGAGGATGATGTTACCTAAAATCCTCATAGGATTCTTTGAATACGACAAGCTGATGGTGTAATGAAGGACTCATATGAAACTGCTGCCAAACTGCAGAATTAAAGTTTGACACCACTTTCATGGCTTCATACTATGGAATCCTGGAATTTGTAATTTTTTGTGGCACCAGAAATCTCTGACAGAGAAGGAAATACTTCACAAAACCACAGATCCTAGAATTCAACAGCACTGAGCCATGACAGATAAGTGGTGTCAAACTGCATTAATTCTGCAGTGTAGATGCAGTGCAAAACAGCTTGTTAGTTTTTCTTAGCACTTCCTGCTTTTAAATAAGTTACAGGCTTAGATTTAGAAAGTACTAATAATGTCTTCTTGAATCACAATGATTTTTCTTTACATGTTTCAACATTGCCTTGAATGAATAGCAGGCAATTTAGCCTTAGGTGAATAAAGAATTGTATAAGTGACTTTATTGTCTGAGAGAATTACTGTGTTTAACCACATAGTACTCATGTTCTGGGAATGTGGTATCTGAAATGTTGCTTGTAATCTGATTACTATAATTGACCAGAAATTGTTGGGGAATCTTTCCTCAGCTTGGTTTCTGTTGCACGAAATCTCTCCATTGTTGTTGTGTTTCAGTTTTTGGGTGGGTGAGTTGCTCTTTCTCTTAACAAAGAAATAGTCCTTTCCTGGCTGATTGCATTTTGGAAATGATTTTCAGGACTGTGACCAGATACATATAGATGATGTATCATCAGATGACAATGGGCAAGATTTAAGGTAAGCCATCTCTACTGCAGCATCTTGTGCAACCAGCCCCCAGCTATTTATTGATATCTGGAGAATAGCCAGTAGCATAAATGTATCTCTTGGATTTTGGTAGCCTTACATCCTTACATGTTGGAACTTCTGTGTTCTCACAAAGCAGTTAGCTCACTTTTTTATTTTCTCATAGCTGTCAGTTGCCTCAAAGGTGAATTAGGTCTGACTCTTTTTTGTTAGTCTCAACTAGAGTAGACCCATCAATTTATTTGTTATATGCATCAGATCCACATAACAGTGCCAGGAGATGTATCTTGTATGTTTAAATTAATCTCCCTATGAGATTATGTTAGTACAGTATGTGCCTTCAAGTCACCTGTCTATTTATGACAATCCTATGAATTTCATTGTTTATTCTTAGAAAAGGAATACTCAGTGGTGGTTTGCCATTGCCTTCCTCTGAAATATAGCCCACAGAACCTGTTATGTCTTGGAGGTCCCCTTTCCAAATATTAATCAGGCCTAATTCTGCTTAACTTCCAAGATCTGACAAGATTTGATGTCTTCAAGGTGTTTAGGCTAATTTTACGAGATTACATTCCTACCTCCTAAAAGCCACTTTACCTATTGGGCAAAAGGCATATTGCTCACTAGTGCCAACTCTTTGGTGTGGGTTATGGAAAAGACAAGTTGATGCAAATTTTGCTGCCTGAGTCAAAGGGCAAGCTGGCATTCACTCCATTCCATGTACAGAAGCTAACTTGATTGGCAGTTGAACCTTGCCTCAACACAGAAAAGCATCCTCCACTGTAATAATAATAATCATCATCATCATCTTTATTTTTACCCCACCTCTCTGTCAAAAGACAATCGAGGCAGTACACAGAACTGTTCCTCAGGCATCATGATTATTTAGAGGAATCAGAGATATATATATATATATAAAATTTATTCGGTCATTGACCAGCTAGAATCAGAGATATATACAGTTCCAACAGACAAGAATAACCAGGAGCTGTCACTGTGGCTTCCTAGCACCTGCCAGTCAAGATGGTTGCCTCCCTCTATGTAATTGTAAGGCTGGGCTTGTGATTCAGAGTTATAAAAGCCCTCCCAGTTTCTAAAATCAATGAGGGTTGCATAAGAATACAACCGTCTTCTTGTGCTTCTTTTCACTAACATGTTAACAAAAGTTGAGTGTTGGACTATGACTCTGAAGACCCGGGTTCAAATCCCCACTTAGCCATGGAAACCCACCAGGTGATCTTGGGCAAGTCACGCTCTTTCAGCCTCTGAGAAAAGGCAATGGCAACCTCCAGCTGGGCAAATCATGTCAAGAAAACCCTGTGATGGGGTCACCTTAGGGTTGCCATAAGTCAGAAACTGCTTAAAGGCACACAACAACAACAACAAATGGTAACTAGATGTATATTGAGATGTATAACTGTGGGGGGGACAGGGGCCAATTTTTACACCCATGAACCCATTGTGGACTGCATTCAAATGCAAGTCATAATATTTATTTATTTATTTATTTATTTTAATAAATGCAGGGGCTCAGGAGGCTTCAAAGCACTGGCAAACCAGCTTTGTGGTGTGCAAAAGTAGAGTTCAATGGCCTTGTGTTGCTCACAGGCTAACCCAACTGTAGATAATCATTCAGCTAAAGTACAAGCAGTAGTTAAATACTAGGCTAAAAAAGCAAACCAACACAAGGCCACTGAACTCTACTTTTGAGAAATGGGAGGGCAAAACAACCTTTTTTATCTGGTCTCCACTCATTGTCTAAGAAGGCCAGAAGTCTGGAACAAGTCCTCCCCCTTCTCAGTCTCTCCTCTTTTCTCTTTACTAGTTTCTGCATCCTAATGGGAAGTGTAGGTTATAATTTCACCCCTTCCCCTTCTCCTCCTTCCTCTGCCACAGCACATATAATTTCTCAGCAGATGGCTTTCACAGCTCAACCGCTGGAGCAAATCTTTGTCTGGGCTCTGGAGTTCACGGGGGAGTTGACTGGATGAGGAAATTAGCATTCCGCTACCGGAGGGTGAAAGAACTCTACAACACCTACAAAAACAATGTCGGAGGTAAGTGTCTTCCCAAACCATCAGGGAAATCACCTTCTCATCTTGCTATTAGTCTATACTTCAGACCGGATGCACAGAACTGTCTACGTATGTTACAATTTAGAAAGAGAGAAATTCAAAAAAAGAGGAATTGTTTGGGCCATTAATTTCCAGTTATCCTGAGAGATGAGTGGAGAAGGCTTCATAATATAGGTCCACTGGGTGATGAAAGACCCTCCCTCCATCCCAACTGCCACTGGCCTGGCTTCACAGAAAGAGAAGAAACATTACAATGGGTCCTTGGTATTCACTGGGGTTTGGTTTCAGGAACCCTGGTGGATACCAAAATCCATGGATGTTCAAGTCCCATTAAATACAGTGGCATAGTAAAATGGTGTCCCTTATAAAAGATAGCAAAATAAAGGTTTGTTTTTTTTTAATTTATATACAGTGGTGCCTCGGGATACGAAATGATCGGGTTACGAAATTTCCGGGATACGAAAAAGTTGGATTGGCAAAAACTGTTTCGGGTTACGAAATATTTTTCGGGTTACGAAATTCATTTCGGCGCGAAATTCAAATGCTGCAAAGTGCAGCTATAGGCTTTCCAGTGCTAACGGAAAAGTGTTTCGGGTTACGAAATTTTTGGGTTACGAAAGGAATGGCGGAACGAATTAATTTCGTAACCCGAGGCACCACTGTACATTAATATATAAAAATAAATATATATTTGGAATGTATTTATATTTTTAAAAAATATTTTCAAGACGTGAATGGTTGAATCTGTTGATAAGGAATCCATGGATACAGACAGCCAACTCTATTATTTTCAGAAGCTCCTGAGTTGATGTACAAACTGTCACAGCTATGGGTGAATCTGCAGTGCAGAAATAATGCAGTTTGATGTGTGCCTTCAAGTCATTTTGAACTTATGATGACACTAAAGCAAACTTATCATACGACTTTATCACACAGGGAAAATAGGGCAAAATTGGAGTTTAAACAGCTGATTCTCCCATTCAAAACACAATATTGCATTTTAGATTTTCACACATCACTATTAAAGAGGCTATAAAGAGGCAATAAACAGCAACAAATTATTCACGGGGAAAATCCCCAAAATGATTTGTTGCCGTTTATTGCCTCTTTATAGCCTCTTTATTGCCTCTTTAATAGTGATGTGTCTGACAATCTTAAATGTGATACCGCGTTCTGCATGGGAGAATCAGCTGTTTAAAGCCCCGATTTTCCCCATGTGATAAAGTCCATGTTTTCTTAGCAAGATTTATTCAGAGGAACATTGCCATTGCCTTCCCCTAAGGCTGAGAACATGTATTTTTTTAAATATTTTCAAGCAGTGGATGGCTGAATCCATTGATAAAGAATCCATGGATATCGAGGGCTGACTGTATATCTGCTGGACTTAATCCCCTCCCACAGTGCCATCTCCTTTTCTTTTTGTGTCATGTTTTAATTAGGTTGTAAGACTGAGAGCAGGGATCTTTTTGTTGTTCTTTTACTTGTAAGAGTGATGGCATATAGAGTGATGGCATATTATTATTATTATTATTATTATTATTATTATTATTATTATTATTATTATTATTATTATTATTAGAATGTTGGACTAGAACTTCATAGGATGAGGGTTCAAATTCTCACTCAACTGTGGAAACCCACTGGTAGTGAGAAACCTCCCCTGAACAAATCTTGTCAAGAAAACCTCAGCAAGGTTGTCATAAGCTAGAGTCAACCTGACGACACATAACAACAAGAAAAAACATAGTGAGGCAGTTGCAGGATTGCTATCCTGTGAAAGATGGAAAAATGTAATCCTACTTCCTCAAAATGAGCCAAGAGTTGGCACAATTCTGGCATGCATACATTGAAATGGAAGGATAGGATATAAAATTTCTATATTCATACATGGGAGCAAGGCATACATTGAGTCAAGGATCACACCCATGTGTATACTTTTCATGCAGAAGAATTCTAATGTAGTCCCCAGTACTTCCAGTTAGGATTGTGGGTGGCAGAATTGGGAAAGGACTTTGAGTCTAAGCCTTGAGAAACTGCTGCCAGTCAAATTAGGTAATATTGAGCTGGAAAGACTAGGGCTCTGACTCTATTTATGGCACATTATAGGTGAAATCAAATAGGTATGCTGCCAGAGCACAAGTCTTTGTCCATGTACAGTGAGCCCTTCGTATCTACCTGGGTTTGATTCCAGGACTCATTATAGATACAAAATCTTTGGATGCTCAAGTTCCATTAAATCCAATGGGATAGTGAAATCATTTCCCTTATATAAAATGACAAACTCAAGGTTTATCTTTTTAGAATTTATATAGTTTTGAATATTTTCAGGGCATGGGTGGTAGAATCTGTGGATAAGGAGTCCGTGGATATGGAGGGCCAACTGTGCTTATGTTTGGGGGGATAGGAGAAGAGGCTGTTCTCTCTTTCCCACTGGCTCTGCTAGTGAGCAACAGCAGTCAGAGCACTTATGGATGCAGCTCCTTCCCCTTGATTACCCAATATCTACAGGGGAAAGGAACACCCAGATATGTTCCAACTGCCCTTGTGCACCAGACAAAAAAGGAGCAGATCCCACTTTCACCATAAGTTTGTACTTTTCCCCCTCTGTTTTTGAGAGAGGGGTAGCTAGAACATTCCCTAACGTTCTTCTGCAGATTGTCAGTGGCCAAAGGAATGGCCCACAAGCACCATGGATGCTGTTTCCCACCTGGGTCAAGAGCTGTTGTACAGGGTGATCCAGGACATCTCCTTCCACAAGGTTCCCCCCAAATGCATACAAGTGGCTGGTTCATCAGGTTAGCTAGTACACCCTTTTAACATTTTCAGTGCTCATAATAAAGGCATTGCCAAATGTGAATTTTTTTCCTCACAGACCAGCCTCTCCCAATCCTTTTGGGAGAGAATTGATCCTTATAATTCCTAACATTGCTTCATTCCCCATTTTCATAAATGCATTGGTTCATTCTAAGAACACTGAACATGATTTTGAAAGCTTCACAGAGCTATTGATAAAATGTGCTTCAAGTCTTTAGACTGTTAAAGATAATGAGCTGGAAAGATGGATAGGTGCCTTAACAATTTAAATATTCAGATTCACAAAGAATTGTCTTGACATCATCTATACCTGGAGCAGGTCTTTTGTACAACCCATGGACCTCAATTGCCCAATTTTGACACAAGGGGCAGAGAATCCCACAAGTGCCTCTTCCTATCCCTAGTAGTCAAATAGCTAATAACAGTAGTCATAGTAGTAGTAATACAATTACTTTGCTACCATTTCAGCCAAGATTTTGTGGCTGAGGCAGCTGCCTTCTTCTGTTTCATTTAGTAGCATGGCTGGCCCTGCAAACATTAGTGGAAAGGAGAATTATTCATAGATCTGAGGGGAAATACACTTCTGGGGGGGGGGGGGGGACACCTGCCATTCACTTTCATAACCTCATCACAAAAACAGTGGGGAGCCCCACCTGTGCTGAAATCCAACATATCTCAGAGCAGATCTGGCCCAGCATTACCTCATCACATCTGTCATATAGGTAGAGCCGGAACAACCACCAAAAAGAAAAGTGGTAGAAATAGCAATTGGCCCTCCAGGTATTTTAAACTTATGCATTGTCTGCCTTTATAATCCAGAATAATGACCTTCCTGTGGTTATTGGGAATAATGGCTTGGCACACAACTTTTCTGGGGAATTGAGTTCATGGTTAGGCCTTTCCAGTCCTCTGCTTTAGCTCAGAGCATTGGCTGCTCTCTACAGTTTGCTAATCTACAGGAAATAGTCTGCAAACTTTAATGGTTATTGTTTAAGTTCTGTTCATGTTCTGCTGAATGTTTTAAAGGTTCATATAAAATGGTAACAGCTGATAGAGGGTTTTGTTTTTTTAAACTCACCTCCAAACCCTGAGATCCTTTCTGGTTCTTAACTTCCATGACACACATTATTCAGGGGAATTGCAAGATTGCTGAATCTTTATAAGGCTTCACATGGCACTAAGATGTATGAACGTCACACAGTAAGATTGGCACAGAGGGAATTATCTAAAAGAAGTATGGAAAGAAGCAGTCTGGACCACATGTTCTTGTAGGAGGAAGAAGAGGGCTCTTCTCTCTTTTACTCTGAGCAATTTATCTTATCAAAATTACATTTCAAGCTGTTTGGTACCCTGCAAGGCAAAAGTTACACATTGGTAGTTGTTTTCATGGTTATTTCAATCAACTTATCCTGACTCCATAAATGAAGGACCTCCAAGAACCCCAATCATCATCAGCCCTACTCAGGTCCTGCACGCTCAGGGCTATGGCCTTCAGGATTAAGTCAATCAACTGTAATGCAATCATCCTCTTTTTGTACTGCCTTCTACTTTCCCCAGCATTATTATCTTTTTCAATCAGTCATGCTGTTTCATGTGTCCAAAGTGGAATGGCCTCAGTTTTATCATTTTGGCTTCTAGTGAGAATTCAGACTTGATTTGATTTCAGGCCTGTTCATTTGTCTTTTTGGACTATGTCCCTAGCTTCTGACCATAATTCTTCTAGTTCCTTGTTGATTATGCTTAATAACACAAATCTTTTTCTTACATTACAGTATCAGTAAATTCTGCTGAGACGTTGTTCAAGTCATATTTTGCCATGATGACTGGTTTTGTGTTTTTCTTCCATTGGAACTAGGGTGCCATAATTCTCTACTAAAATCTGGGACAAAATGAAGGACAAAATTTAGACCAAAATATAGGATAATTGTAGGATAAAATTTAGCCCAAAATATAGGACATTTAAGGTAATCCATTTTTCTTAAATGTCCTACATTTTGGGCTAAATTTTATCCTACAATTGTCCTATATTTTGGTCTAAATTTTGTCCTACATTTTGTCCCAGTTTTTAGTAGAGAATTATGGCAACCCTAATTGGAACATGCCATCTTAACTAAGGACAGAAACAACAGAATGCTGGCTTCTTACTAACATCTCTGATTTTTCTCCTGCTTGGTTTGTAACATTTTGCCTCATGAAGAAGCTAGTGGAGCTTCGAAAGCTTGCAGCAAGTATATTGTGCATTTCGGTTGGCCAGTAAAGGTATCACTGTTTGGTGGATTTTTGTTTTGATATAAATACTGGTAGTTCATGACCTGTACCACAGTCAGCACCTGATCTAGTTTTAGTTGCAAGAATGGAAACTTCCACTTATGTAGTCTATCTGATTTTTCTATTGATCATCTGGAAATGTCAATGAGTATAGTCTCCTAACTGGTTATATGAAGAAGGTATTTGCAATGAATAGGTAATTGGCCTCACAAAACTCTGTTAGTTTCTCTCCTGCTTCATTTCTTGTACCAACTCCAAAACTTCCTACGTTTTTTCCCCTTTGCTTCCTACTTTAGCATTCCCTTTGCATATTATTAGCATTCAGTCCTGTTTTGGAATGTCATTAATTTCTTCCTTGACTCCACCATAGAATCTTTCAATTTCTTCTTCGTCTACCTCCATGATTGATAGATATACTTGGATTATGGTAATGTTTATAGGTTTTCCCTGAAACCTTATTGACATGATTCGGTCTGACTTTGTGTTACATCATTTCACTGTTTGTTAGATTCAGACTGTCCCATTCCTGACCATTTTAACTCACTCACCCTTAGCACTACTATGTGCATACATTCTATTTTGTTTTGTTTTTTACTATGTCTAGCTTCCCATGGCTCCTATCTCTCATGTTACATGTTCCTGTAAAATGTGTTGTACAACTTTGAACCTTGTTTACATTTTCATATATGCCTATTTGCTTTCCCATCTTTTTGAGTTCTGTTGTTCCCTTTGCCATGTCTCTGTTAGTAATTGTCCTCCGATTCTTCCTTTTAACTATCTGTTTGTGTTCTAATCCTGCCTTTTGATTCATTTTGGGTTGTCTCATTATAGGGTGTTCTTCATGAGAGGGATTCACAAGGAGTTTCATCTTTGGCTCCCTTCACACAGTATTAACTGGTGTCTGTAAGGTCTTCCACCAGTATCACCCACCCCTACTGCTGCTGCTCAGTAGTTGTTGATCTGTTCTAGGACCCATTTATTTGTCTTTTTAGCACTCCACAGTATGTGTAGAACTCTTCTCCAGCAACACATTTCAAATGATTTGATTTTCTTCCTGTCAGCTTTCTTCACTGTCCAGCATTCACAACCATGCATACAAATTGGAGATACGATGGTATGGACAAACCTAACTTTAGTATTCGTTCATATATATTTACACTTCAGGATGTAGTCTAGTTCCTTCATAGCTTCCCTTCTCCTTCCTTGTCTTCTGATTTCTTGATTATATACTCCATTCTGATTAATGACTAAGCTAAATCATCTGTGGTCATTATTTTTGTTTTCTTAATGTTCAATTGTAAACTTGCTTTTGCACTTTCTTCCTTGACTTTCTTCAATAATCGTTCCAGGTTTTTGCTATTCTCTGCTCATAGTACGGTGTCATCTGCATCACTTACATTCTTGATGTTCCTGCCTTCAGTTTCCATGCTTCCTTCTGAATCTTATCCTGCTTTACCTATGATACATTCAACATATACATTAAATGATAATCCCATTTTAGACTAAATCCTTCCAAGATGGCTTGAAAGACTTAAAACGATGAAACATAATGGAGTAATAAGAGAAGTAATGAACAGGATTATAAAATCAGAATTAACAATATTTCATTTTTATTATTTTTCAAAATAAGATATTTGTAGATAATGAGTAAGATAGAAAGGAACAAATCAACAGGAGCTGACTAGGTGATAGGAACAGGCTGTTTATTGTATTATAAACCCCTTTTGCAATGTGGTCTCTCCCATCCTCCCTCCTTCCCCATTTTTGACACACTGTTTATCAACTGTATTTGCTGGCTATTGGTGGGTGGATGGACTTGCCTTTAGAGCACCAGGGTGGACAAGATGGATTTCTTGTTCATTCCACACTCCATGATTCTCTGGTTTTGCAAAAGCCATGTGCAAAGTATTCCATGCCCTCCCACTGGAGTGAGCCACAAATGCTGCTTTCTCTATCTGCAGGTTTAATAGGCACTCCTAAGAGGGAAACTTGGCTGCAGTTAAGAGCAGAACTGGAAGCACTGACTGATCTCTGGCTAACACATGCTTTGAAAGCTCTGGATTTGATACATTCCCGGTAAGAACGGCTTAAGGAGTCGTCTCCAAGTTGCAAACATTTTACTTTCCTCTTGTGTTTTCCAAACAAACCAAGGCATAGTCTTTTATAGGACACCTTTGGTCAGATTTGTGGGGGGCCCATCTGGGCATGTGATGGAGAACTAAATGTAAAACTTGAACATTCAAGTCCAAGTCCTGGCTCTTAGATATGCTTTTTGTGAAACACAAGAAAGTAATAAAGGGAGTCAGCTGCCCAAGAGGTACAGAGTGTAAATGCTATTGGAGTTTTACACCATTTATATCCCCGAAGTGTGATTACGTGTGACATACTTCACTTTCAGACTAGTTTTGAGTTCTAATAAATTATGGAAGAAGAAAAATGTTTACAAGTCTAGCCACTGCTGACTGTGTTAATCACTGATTTCATGGGACTCATTGCTGGCAAACCTTACATCCTGCTTCCAGTTTAGACTAATAGGGTTGGAAAACAAGGATCTCTATTTAGGAAAGGGAGGGGTCCCCTTTTGCTTTCATTCTCATCCTGTTTTCTGTTTTGTAGGCCTAACTGCGTAAATGTTTTGGTAACTACAACCCAACTCATACCAGCACTTGCAAAAGTGCTGTTATATGGTCTAGGCACAGTCTTTCCTATCGAAAATATTTATAGTGCAACAAAGACAGGTAAGAACAACATCACTAAAGTATAGTTGTATAAGCATAACCAATGATATTTAGAGAATGAGTGACAGTTATTGTACATAAATGCTAACCATACCATTGCAGGTTCAGAATGCTTGGAAACCTAGCAATAGCAATAGCAAGTACATTTCTATACTGCTTATCAGTGCACTTAAGAACTCCCTAAGCAATTTACAAAGTGTGAGCTAATTGCCCCCAACAAGCTGGGTACTCATTTTAGTGACCTCGGAAGGATGCCAGGCTGAGTCAACCCTGAACCCCTGACTGGTATTGAACTCACAACCTTGTTGTTTGTGAGTGAGTGGCTGCAATACAGGCATTTAACCACTGCGCCACCTTTATTTGTTATGTTATGCAGCATGACTTTTCCAAGATCACCCAGTGGCCAAGCAAGGGTTTGAACCCTGGTCTCCAAATGGTCCAGTGATCAAACCACTACCCCACACTGCCTCCAGGATAAACTTTTATATAGCGCCATTTTTCAAATTGTGCACAAATTAATGTTGAAAATCACATTCCTGGTCAACTTCCTCAAGTGTACCTCTACATTGGCTGACATAAAATTAGGCTGAAATAATTAGCATACTGTTTTGGACTTCCACCAGCACTTAGAAAGTTACTTTTTAAAATGTAATTGGTCCCAAAAGATACTTTTGAGATACTATTAAAAATCTGAAAGTTATAAATCACTGGCCTGTGATACAAAACCTATTCTCCCACATCCCATTTGCTATCAACACAACAAACACAAAAAATCTGAAGACCACAGCACAAAATTAGCACTTGAACTATGTACTTCTCTACTACTTCTCTACCACCATGTAGTGATCCTTGTAACCATAAAAGTAATTAAAAGCTACAGTAATGCAACAGGAAATGAAGTTGTTACTTATGAAGTTATATCCATAATGTGTCTTAGTTATACCCTCAATCGTGTGGAAGAGAATTTATTTACAAGTAACTAGTTATTTACCAGAGTGACTCACTCTTACATATATAAATAACCTGTAGAATCAAAAAATAATAAAGATGAACCCTAAAACATGGACCTGTGATCCAGAGGTGTTATCACCTGGATTTTTCTCAGAATTTCTCTGTATACCCCTATATTAGAACCAGTTTAGTTATTGGTAAGTTTGGACCTCTCAAGGAGGAACAGCACAGTAAATATGGCTTTGGAGTTCAGAATAATTAATTCTGTCTTCCTTTCTTAGAAAACCTTTATAAAACACAAAAGCCTGAACCTCCTAGGTCCTGTCTGCACTGGCCAAGATACTCCAGGGGCAGCCTGGAGCATCTTGGCTCCAGAGTTTCTCCAGCCTCCCTGTTACCTCAGGCCCTCCATTCCGGTGCTGGGCAGCTGTTTGCACAGACATCCCACTGTGCTGCCTGATGCCATTACTACGGGTCGCTCCACTCTGAGGTCAGAATGAACTGCCCATCTTCAATCACATAGCTGGATGCCTTGTTCTGACATCAGAGTTAGCAACCTGTAGTGATGGTGGACACATTTCTGTTCCTTGTCTTGGAACAGAGAGCTCTGGATCTTCTGGGAAGACCCAGCAAACAGGCTCTTATTTTATACCCCAGGATTGGTGCTGAATGGGCTAGACATTGTCCAGTCTTTTTTCACCAGACTCAGGTTTTGGCCCATACATTATCCAGACTACACACTGAGAGGACAGGGGGAAGCTGGTTTATTTGGTCTGTGCAGACAGCGTCTTAGAAACTAAAATGTCTCAGCTAAGGCCCAGGACAGACCACCCCAAAAGGACGGGCTGGTGGCAGCCTGTTTCCCTCCAGAGGGACACCGCAGCCACCAAACCATGCGACATCCCTACAGAGTAAAAAGAACCAGAAGAACTGTGTTCTTTTTAGGTTGCTGGGCGGACATCATGAGTGCGCCAATGGTGCACTTGTGATGTAACAGACACACAGTGACATGTGGACACTGCACATCCCTTACATCAAGATGGCGGCGCCCATGTGGATGGGACACAACCATCAGGTCACTGCCATTACATACTAGGGTTCCGGACCGTGTGGTTGCTGTGCGGTCCAGAACCCTAGTGTCACTGCCGCCACGCCCCTTTCAGCCCGTCTATCTCAGGCCAATGGCTCTCATACTTCCAGCATCCAATGAGATGAAATGACTCAGTGTTTGGTGAAGCTGAAGGCAGTAGAAAAAGAGGAATTCTGCATTACGGGTGAATAGACTCAATCTAAGAAGACACAGCCCTGAGTTTGCAAGACTTTAGTAGGGTTGTTAATAACAAGGTGTTTGGAATTCTCTCATTCATAGGGTCACCATATGTTTAAGTTGACTTGGTGGCAGGTAACAACAACAAAAGCCTGAACCTTGTTACTAGTTCCCACTGGAGTAGACCCATTTAATTAGTAGGATTCAAATGAGAGACTCACCATTCAACAATTGAATTAATGGGTCTAGTCTAGTTGAGATGACCAAGAGGATTCATAACCATATTCTGCATATGCCATTACTTGTTCACACATGAAGAGAGTATGGGATATAACAAAACAGAAAGTGGTGTAAATCAGAGATGAGGAGAATTTGGCTTTCAGATGCTGGACTGCAGCAACATTCGGTCCTACTCAACACAGAAAAGCAATGAGATATCTTGTCACTTGCTTGATATGGAATATGCATTATTCAGGGACTGCATGACTTATGATTGAACTGCAACTTGTTGGACTGCAACTTATGATTTCAACTCCTGGCTTAGACTGATTTTCAACCAGACCAGTCCGTAACAAGACTTATACAGATGTAACACCTTTGAGACTAACTATGTGAAAGAAGTTGTACCATAACCTTTCGTAGACTTGGTCTACTTCCTTAGATGCATGCAGATGTGACAAGATCCCTTTGCGTACTGATATTCCAGACTAACATGGCTATGTCTCTGAATTCTACAGACAGTTAAAAACAATAGTTTTTTGTGGGTTTTTCGGGCTATGTGGCCATGTTCTAGCAGAGTTTCTTTCTGACGTTTCGCCAGCATGTGTGGCTGGCAACTTCAGAGAAATATATACAGTTAAAAACAAGTCAAGGCTGAATTCTCAAGTGCTAGGAAATGCCATTAGAGGGTATAAATACCTTAAAGGCTCCAGATCTTGTGTGATCTTGGAAACTAAGATGGTCAGTCCTGAATGGGAGACTACCAAAGAATACCAGGTGCTATAGGCTGTATTATAAAAGAAGAAACCGGCAACCCCACCTCTGAATATTCCTTACTTAAAAAAACTCTGTGAAATTCAAGGGGTCGCCATAGGTCAACAGGTGACTTGAAGTTACATACACAGAGAAAATGTCCTTATATCATCCTTCCTAATAGCCCAGAGAGTCTGCAGAGCTGTAATTGTTGGGAAATTTATGTTTGCATTCTCCTGTCCCTCCTTAGTTAGACAGGGATGCTCCCTCCCTCTCTCATTCTATCATGTGGCTCCTGTCACTCAAGCTTGGAAGTAGTTTAACAGCTCTCTCAAAATTCTAGGCTTCTTCAAGCAATCAGTTGCAATTTTTTCCTGTCATATATTAAAAGGTGATGAGATTTCATCTCTTTTCCCAAACCATCACGAGTTAGGATAGGGTTTAGTTTGTTATATATATATTTATTTATTAAAGCCATTATTATTTGTTTTTTAAAACTACAAATGAGTAAGACTTTATTCTTTGGGAAGGCAGATTTAAAATAATAGTCTGGCCCACATTTTCATTGTTTTGCTGATGAAAGCTGAACTCTAACTAGTTTAACTTTCAAACTTGCATATTTTTGTTTCCCTTTATAACCCCCTGGGAAACTAAAATTGTACCTCACAAATCTCCTGCCATTGAGTGGATTTTTTAAAAAAGGCATAAATGGATAAGTGTGGAAGTGAGTTGCATGATGGTTGCAACTTATGTTGAAGAATCCCAGTACTGACAAGTCTGCATGCTGAAGTTTCCTGATCCAGGCACCTAAGCAAAATATATGTTTATGAACTCTTTCTGCTCAGTTCTGTTTTTATTATATTATGAAAAGAGGTGAGAGAAAGAATCACCTTATTGAGAAGGAAGATAATGGCTTACAAGGAATTAAATGCAAGCAGAAAAATGATATTGGGGAATCTCCTTTGCTTCTGTGATAAACTTTCATCAAAATAAATTAATGTTCCTCCTTCATTATGCAGGAAAGGAGAGCTGCTTTGAGAGGATAATGCAGAGGTTTGGACGTAAAGCTGTGTACATTGTAATAGGAGATGGTGCTGAAGAGGAACAAGGGGCAAAAAAGGTACCCCTTTCTATTTTACAACTATTTGAGAAAATAGAAAATCTCTCCCTCTACCTGAAACAAGAGTAGAAATTCCTTCTTATTCTAAGATATTTACAATTAGAATCCCCCCCCCCCCTTTCCCTGGCTTGAACATCCATAAAGCCTCTTGAACAATTTCCAACTGTAAATCCTCATTCCAGCCCCCTGGCATCTTTTGTGGCCTTTTCGATAGTTTGCGCTTGCTACTGCCCTTGGTTAGTAACAATTTAAGTGCAACAAGTTGAGTGCATAAATAAGGAGAGAGAACAGGTCTGTTAGTGTGACAAGACCTGCCATATTCATTTCTACAGTGTGGCTACACTTCCAAAAACAAATATGTGGGAAGAATGGTTATATATACCTCTCTAAAAAGTGGGTGCTTTGCATACTTATTCATTAATAAATGGCTAATTTCCATTTTTATTTTCTTATCCTCATTCCTCCTCTTTTCCATTTTCCTTTATTCCATAATAAGTAAGGTGTTGCAATGGAAAGAAAACAGGAACAATCACATTGTAAAGATTATAAAATAACTTGTGTGCATAGATCCAGGACCAATTGGCAGCATGGTCAAACATGTTGAAAGCTGGTTTGCCAGAGCCTAGGCTCAAGGTCTAAGTCTAGGGTAGGAATAATGCAGCTGTCCAGATGTTATTGGTCCACAACCCCCAAAAGTCCTCACACTGGCGATGGTGGCTGATGGGAACTGCAATCTGACACCATATAGAAGGCTGCATGATTCCCACTCCTGGTCTAAGATTACAGAGATTCATTGGCAGAATTCCTAAATCACTAAGTCAAGACTGGGTAACTCAAAATTCACCAGATGTTGTACTGCAGCTCCCGTCAGCCTTTACCGTTATCAGTTCTGGGTTGAGGTGTTTGATCTAGCAACATCTGGAAAGGCATGATATAGCCATACTTCTTTTAAATGCTAGCAGATAGCAGTCATGGAATCAGGCAAGACTGTGGAATCAAAGATTTATTCATTCATTTGATTAATATCCCATGTTTCTCTTATGAATGGAATTCAATGTGGCTTATTAAATAGTACAAGTATTATTAAATAAAACAAATATAATTAAAATACTCAATTTATTTTTTTAAAACAGAGGCAGTTCACTGATTACAAAGTTGTAAGCCTCACTTAGGCCATTACAATTCACTTTTATGGTTGTTGCACCATCACAGTCACCAAAAGCACCCATCAACATACGTTTTAAGCTCTGTGGGTAACCCCTTCCTCCAACATGGCCATTTCTAATTTGCTACAGAGCAGGAGTGAACAATAATGTTTCCTGCCCTCTTCCTGTATATAGTTGGATACACTGCAGAGACCACAGCCTAGAGAAAGAGAGCTGGGTGTGGTCAGCATTCATCTCCCTGATCTCCAGCAATTTGGAAACAGCCATGTTGAGGAGGGCTACAAAGACCAAAAGGTTGGTTTTGGGATCCCAGTGCAGGATCTCAGCCATAGTTGTTGTTTTTTCCCAAAACAAAACAGCAAAAGAAAAATACAGTACCCACAGAGTTTTAAAAGCCTCTGCTGCCACAAGTAAGAAGTTGCCAAAGGCCTGCCTTAAATAAAAGGTTTTTGCCTGCCAACAAAAATGCAACAATGATGGATATTTGAGTCTCCTTCAGGACAAAGCCAGGGAGAGGTTACCAAGAAAGCCAGTTTGGATGAACACAGCAAAGTTGCTTTGTACCAGGTCAGACCATTAGTCCATCTGACTCCATAGTGCTTGTACAGGATGGGAGAAACAGAGGGGAGTGAAAGTGGACAGAGAATGAAAAGAGGTAAATCTGTTGTCATTGGCTCTGGTGCTCAACTGCTACTGGCTTTAGTATTAGCTACAACTAGCATGCAGCCCCTGAGAGATCATCCCCAAGTAAATTCAGCATGAAACGGTGGGGGGGGGGGGGAGGATTATGCTCCCACCTTTACCAACTGGCAACAGCTTTCAGGGGCATCACAGCTGCAAACTCTGCCTGTGTAACCTGTTTTTCCTAATGAAAAAAATCCGTTGCGTAATGCTGTTGTCTCCCCCCAGAAACTGAATGTTGTTCCTGCATGTGGAACTGACTGCCTCTTCTTGGCCCCTTAAAGATATCCATAAAATGTACAGTTCCCAGGTAAACATGGTTATTCACCAAGAGTTAAAGAGCACCCCCTACCAAAAAGAAAAGCTCCATAGGAAGAAAGTGACATAATGATAACAGTGTGCAGCCTTAGATAGGGCTCCTGTGAACTTCAAAACTAATGGGGTCAGTGCACCTGAGTGCATCAAAGGCCAGCGGGCTCCCCAGCAGTAGGGTTAAGCAATGCCTTTTACCAACTGTGCTCCAAGAGGCCTCATTTTGCCGGTGTCTCTTGCTTTAAGCCTCTTTTCCCATTAATGGGCACACATTCTTTGCTGGAGCTGTCAGGGCCTTTGATTGATGATGATCATTAGCACGGGTGACTACACACCTGAGCTTTATAAACCCATGGGGAGGACAGGGCGCCTTTCACTGCTTCACCGGCAGCACTGATGATATCTCAGCCTGAGTGGGTCATTTCTCTTCACCTGTCGGAGGAGTGATAAATTGATGGGAGCTGAGCAGCAGGCGTGGCTGAGCTGCCAACTTTGCCTCTCTTTAGAGAAAGAAAAACAGAATGTTTAAATGGAAAGTAGGAACATGTGGGAAACAGAGAAGAAGAATGAAAGGAGAACTTGCCTGGCATTTTATCCTTTAGGTGGGAGCAGTTCACTTTGGATTTACAACAACAACAACAACAACAACAACAACAACAACAGTAGTTGAGTGTCTGTAGTAATAAAGGATTAAGCAGCATTCCCTTATGTTAGAGGACAAAATTGTGTATGACACACAGCTTGCATGGAGCCGTTTCTTCCACAAAATGATCAAATAGCTGCAGCAGCTAAACTGCAAGTGTGGTGGTCTTGAGAGCACAGATGTAGTGTAGTTCAGCATGTGGTTGCATCTACATTATCTAGCATTCCAAAAGCTGAAATATTCCAAAACCCAAAACTTTTTTCATGGGTGACTGAGATAGTGACACTTTTGATTTCTGATCATTCAGTGCAAACAACTTTAATTTATACACAAAATTATTTTAAAATATTATTTAAAATTACCTTCAGGCTATGTGTGTGTAAGGTATACATGAAACATAAACGAATTTTGTCCTTTGACGTGGGTCCCGTTTTCAAGATATTTCACTATGTATGTATATGCAAATACAGGTGGTCCAGAATTTTTTAAAAATCCAAAATTCAAAACACTTCTGGTCCCAAGCATTTTTGATAAGAGAGACTCAGACTGTATTATGCTACTCTGTGTCATACAGATCTCAGCCATTATGTCCAGCTACACTTCAAAATAATCCCTGTGATGATGGAATACTATCCTCCATTCCATTTGAGACAATAGTGTTCCCACAAATAGATGAGAAAACAATAAAGAAATAGAATTTTAAAATACTATTTTTTTTCCTTTCAGTCTTTTACCCTTATATTGATTGTCTATTATTGGGACCAAGTACCTGATTGCTCAATCTGTGAGCAAGGAGAATGCATGCGTGAAGAAATGTCCAGCTGCTTTGGACCCAACTGTATTGCTGCAGGCAGTGTCCACTGCCAAGGCATTACTAAGGGGCTGCTGGGGGTGCACCCTGCACCAGGTGACATCCAAAGGAGGGTGACGCCACTGCTTCTCAAACATTTGCCTTTTGGCAGAAATGGGCTGTGGCATTTGTGTGCATCCCTTTAAAATGCTAGAGATGGTGTGAGTGGAGCTCACTGGGAGGAGAAAGGAGAGGCTTCAAGGACTGAAGGATTCAAGGATGCATCTTCTGAATTTTCCACCTTGGTTCCAAGGCATCATGGGCCAGTCCTGATGCAAGCAGTAAAACATTTTTGGACACAGGCAGTTCTTCACTGTCCTTTGCCATGCACATGACTTTTTTATTATTGTTGTTTTGTTCTGTCGTCATGCATATGGGGGTAAGAAATTATGGAAAAGACACAGAGAGAACAAACTGGTGTAGATGGTTGTCAAATGTACATAATAAATTTTCGCTTGCTTCTTCCCCCTTTCCTTTATTGTCTTTGGTTGGGATTCAGTTAAGGACATATGCATGTCTAAGTGTCCTTTACACACATGGATGTCCAATTTTTGGGTGCCATGGGGACTGATATTCACTTCTTCTCTCTGCAGGCCCCAAAACCACCCAACACAAACCTATTGTAAAACCTCAAAGCTGCTTCCACCATTCTATGCCTTGTGTCAAGTAGGCAAGGTCAGAGAAGCATCTGGCTACCTCAACAATAGCTAGTGCATCACTAGGGTTGGTGTCACCCAGTGCAGTAACTCGTGGTGTCACCCCTGCCCCATTGTCGTTCTTCTATCCCGCCACCATACAGAATCTTTACTCATGTTTTTTGTACTAATGTTACTCGTTAACCATAATTCTTGAATGTCACTGAATGTCATAGTAATAGTTGTGACATAAACAACTAGCAAAATAAAAATTATACTTTTAAATTACATTATCATAGGCACAGCCTCAGTGCATTTACATATACATCGTTTCACGTGGTTGAAGTGAAAATTTATTAAAAGGTGCTGTTTTAAGGAAAATTTTAAAAGAATAAAAATATTTTTTAAAAATTAAAATCTTTTTTAAATAAAAAAATTATTTTTAAAAAACAAACTCTTGGACCTCTCCTTTCTCCTTCCACTGAGCCTCACGCCACTCACCCGATCTCTTCTGCATTTTAATGGAACACAGGCAAATGTCACAGCCCATTTCTGCCAAAAAGCAGGTGTTTGAGGAGCAGTGGTGTCACCCACCCTTAGGGTGCGACTTGGTGCGGTCTGAACCCTCTGCACCCCCCTAGTGATCCCACTGTCTATAGCCAGATGCAAATTGATGACATCAGGACTGAGATCCACCAGGGTCCTTCAGAAGTCTCAGTGTTGCTGTAATCATTGCATGTCTAGCTATGGAGAGATAGCTGGCCATTTCTCTGATCCTGCCTGCTTGCCACAAAGCAGAAAACAGCAATTCAGCTTCAAGGGCATTACAGTAAGTCAGGGAGAGCATATATGGCTCAGTCTATCTTAAATCTGTATGCAGATATTTACAGAATGCTGCAAGGATGTTGGACTGAGGCCTGTGTCATAATCTGAAATTACTTTTCAATTCTATGTGAACAAAACTGGTCACATTTCTACAATTACCACTTTGTGTGCTAGGATATAGGAAACACCTTTGATGTTATTAACTGCCCTCGAGTCACTCTTGACCCATGGTGACCCTGTGGATGAAACATCTCCAAGACACCCTGTCCTCCACTGCTCTTCTTAGTTCCTGCAAATTCATACCTGTGACTTCCTTATTAGAGTCCATCCATCTAGCATGTGATCATCTTCTCTTTATACTTCCCTCCACCTTTTCTACCATTATTGTTTGTTTTTTTCCAATGAGTCATGACTTTTCATGATGTGTCCAAGGTATGGCAGTCTCAGAAATATCTACTGAAGTATTCTTTTAAAATGTCTAATTCTAGCACAACATGCCTTTCTGGAGGATCTCCTGTCATGCTGACCTCGAAGCTCTGCGTCACGCACTAGAGCTGGAATACTTGTAGCAGGCTCAGACAATCTTCTGCTGTGGGCTTCCGATAACTCTTCAAGACACCATCTCTTTTATTGGCATTTTATGCAGTCCTTTTCCTGAGGTGGAGCAATTTTCTAGGAAAACCTTTAAAAGAATCTGCATCGGGAACACAGCATACCAAGCTCCTTTCTATCTGAGTGGAGGAGAAATCTTTAAATGGCCTAATAACTGGATGGTCAGAACTGATGTGGGACTTTTTCCATGTAAATTACTTCCAGGCATGCAGAAGACCAGTCACGGTTTTATTCATTAGGATTATGTGTTTTCCTTGCTTTAATAAATGGGAATTGGGTGGGAAGACATGACATGGAGCTTCTAGGCATATATGTTGGACAGTTTTATCAATTCAGATGAGTTTCTGAGGGAAAGTGGGGGTACAGGGAGATTGAAATAGATGATTTTTTTTTGTATTTTTTTAATTTATGAACTAATCCTATTACTCTGATATTAAGCTCATACCTGTGTTTGTATCTGCTGGGTTGGATGGATTCAGCCCATTCTAATTTAATAGCTCTTTTCTCCAAGTAAAATCTGGGGAACAATCATTATCATGTCCATTTGAAATGAGCACATTTGGGACTGTTGATGTAAGAACTATAACTACTTTTGAAAAACTATGGCATGTGAGCTTCACATGTATCACCATAGGCTGTCATCTTGTTTTCTCATGGTTGGGAAGAGGAATTACCCTGTGATGAGTGAATGGCAATAAAACTATGTTTACAATTTTAGGGTTGAAATGTTTACTTTTTGCCATGGATGAAGCTTGATGTCTTCATTGCTCTTTCTCCAGAGAAAGCTTCTAAAGTTTTCCTTAGATATAACCAATAATTCCTGACAATGGTTGCTTAAACACCAAACCATCCATTAAATCTAGAAAGTATATAGAGTTGCAGGGAACAAATCCTGAGAGGATTATGTACCTTCAGGAGTTCTGTAGGGCAGGGGAATCATTTGGTACATCAGTGTACTACTACACTCCTGTAACTGAAAAAAGGTAGAAAATTGACTCCTTCACTGTAGTGTATAGGGGACTGTTTATGGTCTGAACCAGGTAAACCTAGAATACATTAAAGCTGCATCTGCACTGCAGAAATAATCCAGTTTGCCACTACTTTGCCATGGCTGAATGCTATGGAATTCTGAGAAACATAGTTTTGTTGTGGCACCAGAGCTCTTTGACAGAGAAGGCTACGTATTTCACAGAAGTACAATTCCTGGAATTCTACAGCATTGAGCCATGGCAGTTAAAGTGGCGTCAAAGTGAATTATTTCTGCAGTGTGGGTGCAGCCTTAGTTTAAGGACCATCTCCTCTATTCTTTCATAAGAACTTAAGAAGTAAGCTGGATCTAGCCAAAGGCCTAGCTTTGCCAACATTATGATCTCGCAGTAGCCACACAAATGACTATTGGAAGCCCACAAGCGAGACATAAGCGCAACAACACCTTTCTGTTCATGGTGCATTTCAACAGTGTTAAGAAGCATATTTCCTCTGATCCTAGAAGTCATTTATAGCTGTCACAACTAAGTAGCTCACTGGTTCTCTTCTTCCCACTTATCTGTTCATTTTCACTAAATATGCCACTAATGCCTTTTTGCCACTTGTTTCCTCTACCAGGAGATAGTAGGGGAAAGAATATTTATCTCTGAGGCAGTGTTTGCTAGCTCAAGAATGGTGAATCTGTGGCCATCTAGAGATTGTTGTAGTCAGATTCCCATGTTGAAACACTATTGGTTAAGCTGGCTAGGACTGATGGGAATTGCAGTCCAACAACATATGAAGAGTCAGCCATTCCTAGATATATATGTTGGGTTTTTGTATGCAGTGCTACTGGAATTTTTGCTACTTAAGAGATGCTACAAAAAGAATGATCTTCATGATCATAAGTTCTTGGAGAATTTAAACCTAGAGTTTATCTTCACAACAGGGGCAAGTTTTACAGTATCAAAAAAGGACAGTACCTCATGCCCTTCAATGGATGTGCTTGCCCTTGAGCTGTATCATTATTTATTACAAAATGGAGTGAGAGAAGAATGGGTGAGTAAGGACACAAAACTGGGACAGCACAGAACATACTTTTCTGGCTCTACATTCACAGCTGAATTACTGTCAAATACAGAAATACTTTTGGCTGCAAGGTGAAGACAGGAAACCAAAGGAAGAAAATGGAAAACTGAAAAGAAAAGAAAAATAATAAAGCTGTCAGGCTTCCAAGAGATGAACAAATTGAATTAAGACTTTTGAGACTCACACAATGCTGGGACAGCTGAAGGCCAAGTCAGTGATAGACAGCAACACTGAATCATTTAGCACTTGTCAATCATCAAATTGTTGCTTTTGCCTGGAATCTTAAAGTTACTGTAGCAGACTGACACATTTTATGCAATAGCATAGTTCATCATGTAGAAATTTACCACAAATTCCTAATTGTTTAGGAATTTACCATGAAGATCATGTTTGAGTAAAGTTTTTTGTCTCCTGTGTGATTGGCTTTTTAGGGCTGAGTTTATGCCAGATTCACTCTAGTTAGTGGCTGGAATCCTGTCCATGGTGGTTGATCCATAACCTAGAGTTATGCATTCATGACTGTTATTCATTATCCCTACATAACTCCTAGTTTAGTGGCTATGTAGGGACTGTGAAAGTCCCCCCCACATCCCCACTTACCAGGAAGCAGCCACCATGACTGACAGCCATCTGTTTACCTGTCAATCAGGAATTAGCTGACTGATGTTTACACAACAAACACTGCATGAGTGATCTCCAGCACAAAAGAGAATTGTGACAGAGACCGACTACCACCTGTTCCACTAGATATCATGGGAGAAGGTAGAAATGGCAGCCTGTTACTTCTTGAGCAACAGAGAAACAGATTCCTGTTTATTGTAGTGGCTTCCCAGTAAGGGTTTCCCAGGGTGGGATTCACTATGCAGCACTGTATGTTCAGTGCTTATGCATATTGGTACATAAATCCCATACAGGATTCTGACTGATGTTGTCATTATTCTGAGTCCTGTCGACCCTACCTAGAGTTTTCTTGGCAGGATATTCAGAAGAGGTTTCCCATTGCCTTCCTCGGAGGCTGAGATAGTGTGACTTGTCCAAGATCACCCAGCGGGTTTCCATCGTTGAGTGGAGATTTGAAGCCTGGTTTCCCACAATCCTAGTCCAACATTCAAACCATGATACCAATGATGGCTCTCACACACCATGCTGGCTTGATGGCATAGAGGTATGTAACTCAGTTACATGTGCATATCTTGTTTGCAAGTTATGCAAAGAGCTATTAATTAGGTCCTTGTACAATATTTAAAAGTTCCACCCAGGCACTTGTCAAGTCCCTGTTGCATTGCTATGGCTATTTAATGGCTGGGGGAGGAAGGGAGAATATGACTATACAACATCTGTCCCAACTGGGGAAGAGGAATAAATAATCTCTCTCAGATTTCTTAGTTTGTCTTGAGAGAGGAGAAACGCATGAAACAACACTCTGCATCCTCTTTTTATTTTTAGCATTACTATTGTGAACTATCCCTGACTTGAACCACTACAATTTGTGAGTGTGAAAGATTTGAGGGTGAGGGAAATATTCCTCACAGTAAGAGTACACACCCAGTCACCAGAGATCCCCAGGATTCTGCCAGAGGCCCAGCCATAAAATACACCCAGAGATCAATCATACCACACTTGTGAAAGGAAATAAAAAACCTGCCAAATTTATGGAGAATATTTATACAGTACAAATCTTTGATTTAGCTGTTATCTCAAGACTTACATTTAAGTGGAATTGCTTGCAATCATCTGTACCTAGAGCAAGGGAAGAGAAATCAGAGGTCCTATCCAAACAGGATCCTCCTGCTGCAGGGATGGGTAGTGTACACCCTCTCGAGATGTTATTTAAAATCATAGAATCATAAAGTTGAAAGTGACCTCAAGGGCCATCCAGTCCAGCCCCTTGCCATGCAGGAATACACAATCAAAGCACTCTAGATAGATGCTCACTCAGCCTTTGTTTAAAACCTCCAAAGGAGCATCCATTACTTTCTGAAGCAGTGTTTTCTTCTGTCAAACAGCTCTTATTTTCAAAATGTTCTTCTTGATGTTTAGGTGGAATCTCTTTTCCTCTAGTTTGAATCCATTGCTCCAGGACCTAGACTCTGGAGCAGCAGAAACCAAGTTTGACCCATCCTCAAATATTTAAAAATGGCTGTCATGTCACCTCTTAACCTTCTCTTCTCCAGGCTAACATACCCACCTCCATAAGCCCCTCCTCATAGAGCATAATTTCCAGACCTTTTACCATTTTGATCACACTCCTCTTGACACATTCCAGCTTATTAATATCTTTCTTGAATTGTGGTGCCCAGAACTGGACACAGTATTCCAGATGAGGCCTGACCAAAGCAGAATATAGTGGTACTATTACAGTGGACCCTTGTTATATGCTGGGGTTTGGTTCCAAGATCCCCAGTGAATAACAAAATCTGTGGATGCTCAAGTCCCATTAAATATAATGACATAGCAAAATGGTGTCCCTTATAAAAAATGGAAAATCAAGGTTTGAGTTTGAAATTTATACTTTTTTTGAGCATTTTCAAACCGTGGATGCTTGAATCCATGTATAAGAAATCCATGTATAAGAAGGGCCAACTGTACTTCTCTCAATCTAGACACTATACTCCTATTGATGCAGCCTAGAACTGCATTGGCATTGTTAGCTGCTGTATCAAATGGTTGGCTCATGTTCAGCTTGTGGCCTATTAGATACTTTTTGCATGCACTGTTGTCAAGCCAGGTATCACCCATCCTATATCTGTACATTTCATCTTTTTTCTCCCCAAGTATTAGGGAAAATATATTTCTCCCTGTTGAAATTCATTTCGTCAGTTCTGCTCCAGCTCTCTAATCTGTTACAGTCATTTCAAATCCTGATCCTGCCTTCTGGGGAGCTAATAGCTAAGCCTGCTAATTTGATGCCATCTGCAAATTTGATAAGCATGCCCTCTATTCCATCATCCAAGTAATTTATAAAGTTGTTGAGTAGCGCTGGGTCCAGGACAGAACCCTGTGGCATCCCACTAGTCACTTCTCTCCAGAATGAAGAGGAATAATTGCTGAGCACCCTTTGGGTTTTGTTGGTCAACCAATAACAAATCCACCTAAGAGCTGCATCATCTAGCTATTGCAAGCTCTCATAATTCCAGACCAATCCCTATGCTGGCTACAATTTTCTGGAGGGCCACATATTCACTGGTCCTGTTCTGGTAGATAACTAATCGGTTACATGGGATGTGTCTACTTGAGCAAGATTGAAGAATAAGAGAAATGTCGTTTTCTGTCTTCAAACACACAGGACAGCAACTCACACATGTAGTGAAGGAGTAGTGGCAGAAGGCATTCTAACAGTGCAGCCCTGTACATGTTTACTCAGAAATAAGGTCTGCTTAGTTCAGCAGGGATGAAGAGGGCATAAAGGTGGTTTGTCTGCCCCTGTAGAGAACTATAATGGCTCTTGGACAGCAAACTATGGACTGGATTTTTATTCTATTTTCAGTCACCAGGTTAACAAAACAGAATATCCCAAATATCTTAAACAACCTCAATTATAGCTATAATGAATCCATGGGAGCATTTACTCTGTGTGCCTGGATTCAATTATTCTAAGCCAGACCCCTCTCTGCTGCAGGTGGGGAAGTGCATGGAGACCATTATTGGCACTGCTTTCATGGTCTTTTTCGAGTCAATCCCTGTTTTGTTTATATAGGATTCGCACTCTTCTTGGACCTGGGCCAGGCCTGTCTTGGCTTCTACAAGGGAAGTCAAAATATTATTTTGTGTTGGAGATCATCATTGGGATCCCCTCTGAGAATTTTGTGGAAGCCACTCAGCTGGCAGGAGAGCTAAAACAAATAGCCTTGTTCAATTCACATTTCAAGTTAGTTAGGATGGACCAATTCAATCCCAATATTTAGAACAGATCATTTTTTGGTGGGATATTCGAGTCATTGTTTTTACTCTGAGAAATGCTGGTGTTTACATTGCCTGATAATTTTTTATTTTTGTTAGTAGCAAAAGTATAACTACATGACTTTAAAATGGTAACTGAATGGGGGCTATTATTTCTTTGGAGTATAACTGGAATTTTAGTTAATTTTTTGGTTGTGCGGAGTAGTCTCATAACTAGATGGTAGAGGAAGAATGGGAGCCAGTGTGGTGCAGAAGTCTGAAAGATGGACTACAACTCTGGAGACCAGGGTTCAAACCCTGGCTTGGCCATGGAAACCCAGTGGGTGATCTTGGGCATGTCATACTCTCTCAACCTCAGAGAATCATAGAAACATAGAATAGAATCATAGAATCAAGAGTTGGAAGAGACCGCAAGGGCCATCCAATCCAACCCCCTGCAATACAGGAAATCTAAATGAAAGCATCCCTGACAGATGGAAAGGCAATGGCAAACTCCCTCTTAACAAGTGCTGCCAAGACAAACTTGAAAGAGGTTCAGCAGAAATGACTTGAAGGTACACAACAAGAATATAGAAGGAATATCATGCGGTTGGAGTGCCTATGCTACACCATATGTGCTACTGTATGTACAATGGGCCTTCCACATTCTCTGGGAATAGGGACACAGGACTTCTGTGAAAGTAGAAAAACTGCAAATAAAAAAAAATATTTTTAATGGTTTTTTTGTGGGTATTTCGGGTTATGTGGGTATTTGTGGGTATTTCAGGTTCTAGAAGAGTTTGTTCCTGACATTTCACCAGCATCTGTGGTTGGCATCTTCAGAGAAGATGCAGGTACAACTTTCATTCTCTGAAGATGCCAGCCACAGATGCTGACAAAACATCAGGAACAAACTCTTCTACACATAATCCAAGAAACCCACAAAAAACTATGGATGCTGGCTATGAAAGCCTTTGACTTCACACTTATTTTTTTTATTTGACAGAACACCTCTCTAAGATTTTATATGTACTCCGGTGCAATTCTATGGTCAACAGCCATCTATTCTATGAATGCTGACCATAGAATTGTGCCGGAGGACCTACAAATGGTTAGAAAAGTGTTCTCTCTAGTAATCTCTAGATCCTCCAGTGCAATGTCTGGCAAAAATTGATTATAGAGTCACACTGGAGGGTGTAAAAATTCCTAAACAGAACTTTGTACTCAAATCCACAAATAATCAAATCTGCAAAACCAAAGCAGCTAACATGGATCATAGAATCATAGAATCATAGAGTTGGAAGAGACCACAAGGGTCATCCAGTCCAACCCACTGCCATGCAGGAAATCTAAATCAAAGCATCCCCGACAGATGGCCATCCAGCCTCTGTTTGAAGACCTCCGAGGAAGGAGACTCCACTACACTCCGAGGGAGTTTGTTCCACTGTCCAACAGCCCTTACTGTCAGGAAGTTCCTCCTAATGTTGAGCTGGAATCTCTTTTCCTGCAGTTTGCATCCATTGTTCTGCGTTCTAGTCTCTGGAGCAGCAGAAAACAAACTTGCCCCCTCCTCAATATGGCATCCCTTCAAATGCTTAAACAGGGCTGTCATATCACCTCTTCACCTCCTCTTCTCCAGGCTAAACATTCCCAGCTCCCTAAAGCATTCCTTATAGGGCATGGTTTCCAGACCTTCACCATTTTAGTTGCCCTCCTTTGGACACGCTCCAGTTTCTCCACATCCTTTTTGAATTGTGGTGCCCAGAACTGGACACAGTATTCCAGGTGAGGTCTGATCAAAGCAGAATAGAGTGGCACTATTACTTCCCTTGATCTAGACACTGCAAATAAAAAAATATTTCTATTGATGCAGCCTAAAATTGCATTAACCTTGTTAGCTGCCGCATCGCACTGTTGACTCATGTTCAACTTGTGGTCTACTTGGACTCCTAGATCCCTTTCACACGTAGTTTCATTCAGCCAGGTGTCCCCCATCCTATATCTGTGCATTTTATTTTTCTGTCCTAGGTTCAGTACCTTGCATTTATCCATGCTGAATTTCATTTCGTTAGCTTTGGCCCAGTTTTGTATTCTGTTCAGGTCACTTTGAATCTTGATCCTGTCCTCTGGGGTATTAGCTACTCCTCCTAATTTGGTGTCTTCTGCAAATTTGATAAGTGTGTTCCCAATTCTTTCATCCAAGTCATTGATAAAGATGTTGAATAGGACTGGGCCCAGGAGGGCTGATTGCAGATGTTTTTAAAGTAACTAAAGTAACTATTCTAGTTATCTTTGAGAATTTTGATAGTAAGTAGCTACCTTTTTTAAAAAAAAAATCCCAACTATAATGGTAACTAATTATAGTCATCCCTTCTTATACATGGATTCCTTATACACAGATTCAGGCATCCACAGTTTGAAAATGTTCAAATATCAAACCTTGATTTTCCATTTTTTATAAGGAACACCATTTTGCTATTTAATGGGACTTGAGCATCCATGGATTTTGTTATCCACTGGGGATTTTGGAACCAAACCCCAGCGTATAACAAGGGTCCACTGTATAGGCTCCTTGGAATTAGAATGGTTGCTAATTACTTTTTAATTAAACCTTCAGTTTTCTGAGAAAGACATTTGTGCTGAACAGTCACTTCAGCATCCATGCACAACAGCTCCTGTTTTTTTAAAAAAAAACAAAAACACTCTTTCTTTCTCATGCAGAAGGAAAATAACCTTTCCAATAGCTTCACGGAACAGTGCCTCGTCAGGCTAGAAGTGCCTTTCCAGGAACAGCACATGCCCCATTAGCTACTTGTGTTTTATTTTTTAATTTCTCACTGTATCTTGGCAGGATTGCTTATATATTCCCTATACTGGAATTTTCCTCTACTATATTTGTATTATCATTTCTGCTGCAGTGTTCCTCTGAAAAGTGTTCCTTCTGCTGGAGTACAAAAGCCAGAAGGAAAGGCAGAAAGAGATTTTCTCCAGCATCAGCCAATAGGATCAGTTCAGTCGGGTCACTTGTCACTATGCTCAACTCCATTTATGCATGTCCTCCAAAAGTTCTGATTTGAGAGGGACAGTCCCAATTAATCCTCTATCTCACTTTTTCAGCTGCCTATGGTGATCATCTGTGGTGATCCAGAGGATGCAAAATTGGGACAGGTTTGGCCCTCATACTTCCATAGCTGCTTGTCCCTTCCCTAGTATCTGCATCGTGTAGTGGTTCAAGTGTTAGACTTCGATTCTGGGGACCAAAGTTCTCCCTGTTTGGTTGTGGAAACCCACTGGGTGATCTAGGGCAAATCACTCTCTCTTGGCTTTAAAAAAAAACAGATGCAAACCTCCCTCTGAACAAATCTTGCAAGAAAATCCCATGATAGGATTGCCATAAGTCAGAAACAACTTGAAGACACACAACAACAACAACAACAACAATATTATAAGAAATATGTTTTTTTAAAAATTGGGAGCCAGTATGATGTATTGGTTTGAGTGCTGGATTATTACTCTGGAGAGTAGTGTTTGAAATATGGAAACTCACTGGCTGACCTTGGGTAAGTCACACACTCTCAGCCTCTGAGGAAGTCAAAGGCAAACCACCTCTGAACAAATCTTGCCAAGAAAACACCTGTGATAGGTTCACCTTAGGGTTGCTATAAGTAAAAAATGACAATTTCAGAAACATGCCACTTTTACCTAAAATGCTGGGGTCCTGGGAGGGCACCCAGAATTGTATTCAATAGAGAAATTATTTCAGCTCAATAGGAGGCAGCAAGAGGGCTTCAGGTGATGCTTTAAAAGCTGGGGTCTAGCCTAGTCACAAGGAACTCCCAAGTGAAGCTAGTGCAACCTAGCAAAGAATGATTAAATATATCTACATATTTAACTAATCACATTTTCTAAAATAATCTACAACAGGGAAATTCTATGAACTAGTTCAGGCATGCTTGTTTGTGTTTTTGTCCTAAAAGGTATGATTCATCTGTGACAAGGTTGGGTGGTAGAAAGACAGATTATTTATTACAAGGGTGTGCCTTTGTCTGCATCTCCCCACTTGCGAGGACAGTACAGGTGCCGAAGGGATTGTAGCAGGAAAGCTATAATTATAAAGAGATAAATTGCTTTTGACAAGATGCAGCTTGTCATTCTGAGAGAAAACTTCCGAGGAAAAGGTCTGCCAAGCAGATCCCCCTTTTGCTCTAATGGAGCATCACATTTTACCTTCATAGTTTTTCCTTCTTTACTGTACAACACTTGTACCAGTATTCACCTCTTCAGTTTCATTTTATGGCAAAAGTAGATACATTTATGTCAGTTTTTTAATCCTTCTTTTCCTAAGGACTTTGGTAAGGAAGACTGAAAAAGAGCATAGCCAATTAAAATATTGGCTAACTATAAGAATTATTAATTCAATTAATCAAACAGCACACACTTCTCAGTGACAATCACTGTTATATAAATGAATATAAATCTCCAGGACCAGATGAACTACATCCAAGGGTATTAAAAGAACGGGCAAATGTAATATCTGAGCCATTGGCAATAATCTTTGAGAACTCCTGGAGAACAGGAGAAGTCCCAGCAGACTGGAGGAGGGCAAATGTTGTCCCCATCTTCAAAAAGGGGAAAAAGAGGATCCCAACAATTATCATCCAGTTAGTCTGACATCAATACCAGAAAAGATTATAGAGCAGATCATTAAACAGAGAGGCTGTGAACATCTAGAAGGCAATGCCATAATCACAAAAAGTCAACATGAGTTTCAGAGAAAGAAGTCATGCCAGACAAATCTGATCTCTTTTTTGTAATAAAATTACCAGCTTGGTAGATGAAGGGAATGTTGTGGATATAGTATATCTTGATTTCAGTAAGGCTTTTGATAGGGTTCCCCGTGACATTCTTGCAAACAAGCTAGTGAAATGTGGGCTAGACAATGTAACTGTTACTTGGATTTGTAACTGGTTGACTGGCTGAACCCAAAGGGTGCTCAACAATGGCTCTTTTTTATCCTGGAAAGAAGTGACCAGTGGGGTCCCACAGGGCTCTGTCCTGGGCCCAGTGCTATTCAACATCTTTATCAATGA
>NC_056525.1:29822683-29836087 GCF_019175285.1 Sceloporus undulatus | reverse complement strand
CTTGGATGACATAATTGGGAGCATACTTATCAAATTTGCAGATGACACCAAAGTAGGAGAAATAGCTAATACCCCAGAGGATAGGATCAAATTTCAAAATGACCTGAATAAACTAGAAAGTTGGGCCACAGCTAACAA
Organism: Sceloporus undulatus; assembly: GCF_019175285.1. NCBI lineage: Eukaryota > Metazoa > Chordata > Lepidosauria > Squamata > Phrynosomatidae > Sceloporus > Sceloporus undulatus. The sequence goes on along the minus strand of NC_056525.1, from coordinate 29,835,949 downwards.
AATGAACTTCAACAGGGAGAAATGTAAGGTACTGCACTTAGGGCGGAAAAGTAAAATGCACAGATAAAGGATGGGGGACACCTGGCTGAACGAGACTACATGTGAAAGGTATCTGGGAGTCCAAGTAGACCACAAGTTGAACATGAGTCAACAGTGCGATGTAGCAGCTAACAAGGCCAATGCGATTTTAGGCTGCATCAGTAAAAGTATAGTATCTAGATCAAGAGAAGTAATAGTGCCACTCTATTCTGCTCTGGTCAAGCCCCACCTAGAATATTGCATCCAATTCTGGGCACCACAATTTTAAAAGGATGTGGAGAAACTGGAATGTGTCCAAATGAGGGTGACTAAAATGGTGAAGGGTCTGGAAACCATGTCCTATGAGGAACGACTTAATGAGCTGGGTATGTTTAGCGTGAAGAGAAGGTTAAGAGGTGATATGATAGCCCTGTTTAAATACTTGAAGGGATGTCATACTGAGGAAGGAGCTGACTTGTTTTCAGCTGCTCCAGAGGCTAGAACCTGGAGCAATGGATGCAAGCTACAGGAAAAGAGATTCCCGCTCAACATTAGGAGGAACTTCCTGACAGTAAGGGCTGTTCGACAGTGGAACAAACTCCCTTGGAGAGTAGTGGAGTCTCCTTCCTTGGAGGTCTTTAAGTAGAGGCTGGATGGCCCTTGTGGTCTCTTCCAACTCTATGATTCTATGATTCTATATGTCATTTATGCAGCAGGCTAGATCATCTCAAGATAGCTTTTAAAGGTCATCCTCTTAGCCAGCATATTTTCACATCAGATTTCTTGCACATCTACAAATGGCACAGAGAGACAGATAACAAAAATAAATAAATAAATAAATAAATAAATAAATAAAAAATAGGGCAGACAGTTTAAGACTTTGTTAAATCATGACAATTTATATATTTCTAATTAATAAAGAACATTACATTGATACACTCAGCCATCCATATCCACAGATTCTTTATTCATAGATTCAACTTTTCATGGCTTGAAAATATTTTAAATATATATCTGTATTCCAAAAAGCCAGCCTTGATTTTGACATTTTATATAACCAACATGACTGTACTACCCTGTTGTGTTTAATGGGATTTGAGCATCCACGGATTTTTGTATCTATGGGGTGTACTGGAATCAAACCCCAGAAAATACCAATATCCCACTGTATTTTTGCCTTTTACTTTCAAAGTTAAGAAGCATGCCACCAGTTTTAATCCATAAAAATTTTGGGGGATATACTTGAAGACTGAAGTAGCAGAGCCACCTTGGAACAGCTGTGGAAAGAACTGTGGGCTAAGACTTCATCTTACATTGTTCAGTTCCATGTTGGAGAACTTTAGCACAAACCTTGTCCCAAGTGACCACACATTCAAATGTATTAGTTTGTTATTACTACAGACTGACACATGATGGCAGCAAACTCTCAGTAATAACTCACAAAGAGACATCCTCCACCTTTGTCTAAACTATAGTGAGTTCTAATCATATCATTTGCTCATATCATGTCAGATTATGCTGGCAAATCCCTTTCCTACTTATCAGAAGTGAAATTGCTTTCATTTACTACTGAATCCTTTTTTTTAAAGTTCAGAGACAATACTACCTGCATCTGAAAGCTCATGTCATAGTAAATTTGTCAGTATTTAAGGTACCACAAGATACCTTTTTACAATTTTAGTGGAATAAACCAAACACAGCCCCAGAAACTGGATTTTACAGGGAGTGACTTGTCTAATTTTCATATTTGTTCTTAGCATTCCTTGAAAGTCAAGTGCAGGTTGATGTAACTTTCCATCAGTAAAACAAGGAGGTAGATCAATAGTGGTCATGTTTCAAGATAAATGGTTGTCCTGCTGTTTGTTGGGTCAACATTTTTGCCCATATAAAAGGCACAAACATAGAACCATTGATATTCTGACTGACAAAGACAGGAGGAGAAAAGTTAATCACAGATTAACTATGTAGGTAAAAGCTTGGAAGACCACTACCATGACAGCTTTCCTTTCATTACTTTGTGATGCTGTTTCATGCAGAACACTTAGGAATTGGACTCTATGGTACATAAAAGTCACCTAAACACAGAAAGTTATCATATTGAGTCAGATGTCTGGTCCACCAAGTTGAATACTAGCCTACTCTGGCTAGCATTCAGAGGTCAGTTGCATCAGCTATTACCTGAAGCCACTTTAATCTGAGATATTAGGAATTGATCCTGGTCAAATATGTATTCTGCCTTCAGAGACGTAGCCAGGATTTTAGGAAGGGGGGGGGGGGCCCAGACAAAGGGCCCCCTTTATAAGGGGGGGGGGGGGGAGGGGCCCCGCCGCACCCCCCTTTTTTTTTTTTTAGGGGGGGGGGGGGGGCGCCCCCCAACCCCCCCCCCCCCCGGCTACGTCCCTACTGCCTATTAACTATGGCCTTTTGAAAAAGGACACACAGACACCTTACTGGGAAAAGCAACTTTGCTTCTGTCATTCTCCTCCTATGTTTATTATCTTCCACAATGGAATATGCCAACACAACTCCCCCAGAAGAAACTAGTTTCCTTTAGACCACCATGATTTTGGGTACTAGTCATGACAATGGGTACCTAATGGAATTACACTATGGAAAACAGTCATTGTAGAATTACACTCAATGTGATCAAGGCTGCATCTGCACTGTAGAACTAATGCAGTTTCACACCACAGTGAGCCCACACCATACGCAGGCTCGTTATAGGCGGCTTCCAGCTTATGTGGGAGGTTGCAACATGCACAAGCCCCATTATATGTAATGGAGCTTGAGCATACACACTTTTTGCATTACACGGGGTGTGTGTGTGTGTCTGGAGCGGATCCCTGCGTAAGGCAAAGGCAGACTGCACTTTCACTGCCATAGCTCAATGTTATGGAATCCTGGGGATTGTAGTTTGTTGTGGCACCAGAGTTCTCTGACAGAGAAGGCTAAATGTTTCACAAAACTACAATTCCCAGAATTCCACAGCATTGAACGTGGCAGTTAAAACAGTGTCAAACAGGATTATTTATGCATTGTGGATACAGCCTAAATTGTTTTGTTACAAACTTATAGACAACTAGATCCCAGATCTTGCAAAGAACCCAGCCAGTGTGAAACGAAACAGAGCACTCTTCTTTGAGAAAGTCTTAGCTTAGAAATCCTAAAAACCATTTCATATCCTTGTCTTAACTAGAAATCTGTGGGACAAAAAGAAAGGGAAAGTAGTTCTTGCCACAGTAGGTGTTTGAAAACTAGAGGTTGTAATTGCAGGGGTGGAAATACATGGGTTTCCAAGAACATCAGTAGGAGCCTGAATGGGGAAACCTAACACAATCATGAGATTCATCTATAGGATGGAAACTGCAATACCTGAGGACTGTCTAAAGGCTTGCACAGACCTCTCTTTTGAGTCTGGGTTGGCAAATGTGTGGTCCTTGATGCTACTAAACTGCAACCGCCATCTTTGCCTGTGCGGTGTAGAATTAATAGGTATTGTAGTTCAAGAATATCTGGAATGTCATGTGTTTTACCTGTACCTTGAGTGCACCTTTCACTAGGGGAGTGATGAGCAAACTATGTCCTCCAGATGTTGTTGAACTGCTGCTCCCGTCAGCCCCAGGCAGCCAATAGTCAAGGACAGAAGAAATGGAAGTCCAACAATATCTGGAGGCTCTACAATTGTAGCACAATGATTCCACTTCGACAGCCATGGCAATATCCTATAGCTTGGGATTTGTAGTTTGGACAGTGACTAAAACTCTCTGACAGTGAATTCAAAGTGCCTCTCCTTAAAACTCCAAATCCTAGGATTGCACACAGTGAAACCATGTCAGTTAAAGTACAATCATAGTTTCCAGGCAAATGAAAAAAAATTTTTTTACAATGTTGATTTGCTTCCTATCACTTCTCGAAAGCTACCACTATATAAAGTGATGCTGTTGCTTGGTGCTACTACTCCCAGTATGTCCAGGCAGCATTGGTATTGGCACCTGTAGTTGTATTGACATTATAGTCCAAAAAAATTTAGTCTTCTAAACTCGCTCATATGAAGATTGGCCTCTAACATCAGGAATGGGTTGCAAGCACTCCATGAATTTCCTGAGATTGTTCCTGAATTTCCTGAGACTGAATAACAAGTTCAATTTTCCTTTTAAAATGGTGTGTGTGTGGGGGGGGGGATTAAATTCGCTATCTCCTGAACCATACAGAGATTTGAGACCTGTGAGACTAAGTGAGAGTAGACTGAATCTATAAAAGTTTATGCCAGTTTTTCTCTCATTTAGCTTCAAAGTTGTATCAGTATACAAAGTCACTTTGTATACTGATAACGACTAACACATCTGTATCTTAGTGCATGTCTATCTTGGTGCATATGTAAGACACTTCTGAATGAGTAATCTAGATATTCGTTAGGGAGGGACCTTAGTTTATCCCCAGCATGCAGGTGGCCAAACCACTTCAGCCTCCAGCTAAAAGGGGATTAGATAAGGGATAAGGGGAAAGATGTCAGCCTCGATGGTATACAGAACCAATTTCTAGTGGTCTGATCTAGTAACAGGTAACTTCCAATTCAAAAAAAGCCAAAGTGGACTCCAGGTTGTCAGACGTGGAACAGGCTTGTCAAGTTCAAGTTGTTACTGACATATGGTGATCCTAAGGTGAACTTATCATGTGGTTTCTTGGTAAGATTTATTCAGCAGTTCACCGTTGCCGTCCCCTGAGGCTGAGAGCATGTGACTTGCTCAAAGTTGCCTAAAGGGGTTCATGGCCAAGCAGGGAATCAATCCATGGTCTCTAGAGCAGTCGTTCAACACTCAAACTACTGCACCATGATGGCTGTCGTGCTCCATGCATACTCACTCACCTCAATGCTTGCCCACATCTTATTAATGATGGACGGCCACCTGCCCACAGTAGTTTGGTCAGCAGTGGACAAACCACTGTCCACATTTAGAGTTGCCATTGTGACTTGTACACCATCCCTGCTGATGGGTTGCAATTCAAGAATATTGGGAGGACATTTTGGCCTTTAGCTTTGTGGCCTATCTGGGCTGCTACAACTAGGCTATTATACTGATTGAAGTGCCAAATCCCTACATGTGTCACCAGTCTCAATCCTGACAGATGCAGCAGTGGTGGTGAGTCCTACTAAATCCTTGGTCCCCACTTGAGAACGTTGTCTGTTGGTGCCAGGCTTGATGAAAACTCACAGCAAATGAAACTCACAATTTAGCCACAATTTTCTCAGCATAGGTTCATGCTATTGAACTATTTCCCCTAATTTCAGTTTTTCTGACAGCTAGTAAAGATGACTGACTCGAGAGCCCTGAAATTCCTAGTAAAAGAGACTATCATTCACTCACTACACAGCAAGGTGAATTCCTCTTCATACAGCACTGATACACCACTCTGCGAAACTTTTTGATCAGTTTAAAATCAACTCACTGGTGGTCATGCATTGCCCACAACTTTCAGAACTGGGCCACAGATTTAAGAGAGATGAGCAAATCAGATTTTGAAAAAAGGTGTAACAGTGCTACTATTAGTGATCTCAAAATCTGCCTTAGTAATAACTTACTATTAACAGTTAACTCTTCTACTAAGTTTCCCACCTCTGTTGTTTAACTGCATTTTAAAAGATAAATGTAAATATTTCCCCTTGCCATGAATATCTAGTTGCAACCAACTGTAAACGGCGGTGCTCATCTCCGTTACTAAGCCAAAGAGCTAACATTGTTCGAAGACAACTCTGGAGGTCATGTGGCCTGCAAGAAATGCATACAACACTGTTACTTTCCCATTGAAGTGGTACCTATTTATCTATTTGCATTTGCATGCTTTCGAACAGCTAGCTTGGCAGAAGGTGGGACTAGTAATGGGAGCTCACCCCACCATGTGGCACTTGGGCCTTGAACTGCCAAACCTTCCCACCTTCCTATCATCAGAATTGGCGTCTTAATCATAATCCAAGTAACAATTGTGTGCACAAGTAACACATTGCATTTTTATATTTTAACAAAGGCATGCTATATTATTTTTTAAGTTACATAACATGCTGCTGATTCTCCAGACACAAAGAGAAAAATGAGATGAAGCTGCTGTCTGGAGATGCCCAACGGTAGTCATTCCTGGATTCCCATTTTATGTCAACACATGGCTGCATATGGCTATGCTACATGTGGAAAAAGAAATAATCCCCTACTAACTAGAAGTCTGCAATTACCTCCTATGTTTGTGTGCATCTACTTCAATTCATTTGGGGCCACATTTTCCTGCTAATGCTGTTTTGCTTACTTTTGGTGGTGCAGCAGCATTTTTTAAAAGAGCTATTTAACTCTTTTAAATAGCTCTTTTAAAAAATAAATAAATAAAAAAGCACTTTAAATAAAGTGAGATGTTTGGTGGTGGCAGCTGGGATGATACTGCCCACTTGTTACAGTGGTGCCTCTGGTTACGAAATTAATTCGTTCCGCGGCCGCTTTCGTAACCCGAAAAGCCTTCGTAAGCCGAATTGCCATAGGCGCTAATGGGGAAAAGCCGCGTTTCGTGCGAAAAAGCCGAAAAAAGCACCAAAAATTTTCTTCGTATCCCGAAAAAACATTCGTAACCCGGAACAATGATTTCCTATGGGATTTTTTCGTATCCCGAAAATTTCGTAACCTGGGTATTTCGTATCCCCGAGGTACCACTGTATAAGGAAATGGCTTATGAGATCAAACCATCGTTAAGACATTGGCTTCTTTTAGAGGCATTTTTATTTCTCCTCATGTTGAAGCCTCCTGCCAGCTCTATGATAGAATAAAAAACCAAATGCCTTAGTTAATCAAGTTTTTTCTCCTGTTGTAAGGTACATTCTATGGGCTATACCTACTGCAAAATAATAGGTGGCAAAGCTACTGGAATTTCCCACAGTCTGAAAATATTTTTCCCACAATGACTGACTTTTAGCTCCTCCCTGTTTCATTCATTAGTAGACATTCTGGTAGGTGCCCAAAATGTGGCATCTTCAAACCTGAGATAATCTGTAATGCCTTATACCTTTCATATTAGACTTGAGATAACAGCGTTCTCCTAATAATTTAGAAAATCTGCTCATAATTTACAAAATAAATAAAAAGCTTAACACATCTCTTAATCCTCTGTGTCTGCTTAACATTAAGGAGAAACATGGAGGTAAATGTGGATGGAAAAACGCTGAAATCTAACTACCCCACATTGGTTAACATTGCTTGGAATGACTGGAATTGACCACTGAACAGTTTCCACTGAATGTCAGACCAAGTGAAATAAGACTATAAATTAGAAGTGAGCATGCCAAATAGGAAAGCGTTTAATGCTGAAGCTACCAAGAGAATACAACTAAAGCAGAAAAAGTTTTTAAATGGGCATTTGGACAGCCTGGCTTTCAAAAGGAAAGAGGGAAATCCAACATCAACCATTTTTTTTTGTCCTAAAATAGTTTAATTAAGAAAGAATGAAAAGAAACGGAAAACTCCTGGGGGGAAAAACCCTGAGAAATAGCAAAACATATTGTGTGTCACCTGTTTTAGTCACAAAGAAACACAATAATCAAAAAAGATATTTAGTTTAATACAAATTTTATACAAAGAAAATGTGAAAAAATACTTCCATATGCTAAAAGCAATTATGCTTCACAAATAAGGCCAGCTAGGCTATCTTTGACACAACTGCAATTCACAAATATTCTGCTCTTGATTTTTTTTCCCTTCTAGTTTTTCTTTCTTTTCACTAATGTGTTTACTAGCTGGAGACTGTACAAACTGCATCCTTTATAAACAATGGGAGAAATCAATATGACTAAAATGTACAACAAAATGTACTGGAATGATATCATACAATTAATTTTCTCATATACATACATCACCTTGCTTTGTTCAATGCTTTTGTTTACACAACATACAAAATGGTACTACAGTATAAGTGTAACAGACAGCGTTTTCGTGGGTTACTTTCTCTCTCATACTGTACTGTTTCATGCTTACATAGAAACATAAAAATTCCATAATACATGCTCTAGCCCAGCAGCAATGTCCTTTGCCCATGTTTCCAGGTAAAAGAGTCCTCTCCATCTCTAGCTCCTGTTCCCTTTAAAAACATTTCAACGTCCTTTGGACGTATATGCACACATCACAACTGAAACAGAACCCAATAGGAAGCTTAGCCCAAAATATCCACTTTTAGTCTGTCTGGAATTATTGACCAGTCTATTCCAACCACACTCAAGCTTCCTACTTTCCTGTTCTTAGCATGAATGAAATTTTTAAACTTTTTTTTTGTAAACAATCCCTCTCATCTTAAATATGCAACACAAAATATGCCCTTTAATGTACTTGAGGTCCAAAGACTGGAAATTTTTAATTTGACAAATTTAAAATGGCCAAGATCCAGTTGCACAAACAGATGTGCAGGCATTATTGTCATTTCCAAAGGCAAGCCAAGTGATTCAGTCTTCTCATCCTTAAATCCTCGAGAGGAAGAATGATTTATGTGTGCAACTGCAATTCCCAGAAGAACATTTCTCTTTGTGGTACTTGTGGCAAGTCAGATTTAACCTTTCCTTCACCAACTTCCAACACTCCTTTTATGCTGAAGTCAATACAAATATAAAAAGGAGATGGCACTCTAACATCATCCACAAATTGTACATCATTTACAACAGAAGCATATATTTACCATACATTTCACCAGTCCTCAAGCTTTTTAAAGCCAGCCACTAATGCTTTACATTAATGTAGTGTAGTTAAATGCTTTGTATACATGTACAAAGCTAAAAGTTAGAACCTTTGAGGTTAATTCAATCAACTGTGGGAATTTTTTCTTCACATTTCTATTACAGAGATTATTATTTATTCCAACAGCTGTCGTGATTCTTTCATTAGCAGTTAGACTCTCCGTACTTGGACAGGCATTGTTGTTTGAACATACTGAACTCCCGTTCTCATTGCCACAGTTCCAGCTGTAGGGCTTACTACTACAGGAATAGTCTGTGAATTAAAATCAAGACACATGTCAGATTACAGAAGGAAAATGACACAAATGCAAGACTAATTATGTCAAAATGCCCGAAGCAGTTACATTGTTGGACAACAGATTGCCTAACACAAAAATAATATTCCACTAGAATACTAGCATCATAAATCACTTGATATAATAAGGGAAAGATTTTTTTAATGCTATACCAAATGTGGAACCTTTCTGTTCCTTCATATCTGATAAAATGTGATATATGTTTTTGAGGCACAGAATATTAATAATACACTACTGTTCTGTCATTGTACTAAAAAACAATTTTACATACATTAATTATAAATAGATTGAGATCAGATAGCAACACATGTAGTAGTTGAGGAAATAGGAGGAGTTTTACTAATTCACAGAATACCCTGTTAATGACAATAGACCAAAATGTTTCCAGAAAAGTTTAAATGCGCTCAAATAATTGCCAGGAAAAGGACAGAACAGTGTAAACACACAGTTTCAATGATGACTTAGTGTATATCCTGCAAAAGTGAAGCATAAAAAGTGGAAGTACATGTGGAGCTAACAAGCAAAACATTTTTGCATTATGTGATCTTGCAGCAATACAAAGAAAGAAATATCTCAACTTTTTTCTGTGTCATGACAAGAAAATAAGAATTGTCTTGATGGGACACAGCAACGTCCATGCAATGCTATCAAAATAAGATAATAAAAATAGCTAATATTACTACATATTTTGTCACACACCTGCACTGTCTGCCAACCCAGAAAAAGCCATGCAGTGTGAAGCATCTGGAGTTTTTCCTCTCTGCACACTTTTGATTTGTGATGGAAGCACATATTCATGCTTACAAAATGCAAGCATCATGCAGTACTCTTAAAAGTAACAGACTGACCATGCAGAGAACAACTGAACAGAGAGGAACCAATGTGAGGAGAAGGATTAGGCTAAACCCCTGCCCCAACTGCTGTTCTCATGTGGAAAGCAACAGTATTAAGAGAAGCACGTCTGCTATCAACAGAAAAAAATTGTGTTCCAAGTTACTTGAAGAACCTCTAGGCATAGTAGAGTGTCTCCTCTTTGAAAAACTGCTCTCCATATGCAGCTATGATGAACTCCAGAATAGGGCAATGGAACTAATAACATTTAATACAGTGTATTCTGTAAATTGCTTTTAGGCAAAAATCTTTTGCATCTCTGCCACCTAAGATCCATTAATTTGTTTCAAGAATTAGACCAGAGCTTCCCACGTGCAAACTGTAAGCTGAACTATGCACCATTAAGACACTCTCTTCTAGACAAACCTATAAAGATTATGAAAGGGGCTGAGCACTTTTAAGGCTTTAAAATTTATGAACAAAATCACTTATTTATCATATAATTCCAAAAGCATAAAGCTAAAACTTTTAAACAAACCATTTCTTTAATACCCACAATAAAAAAAATTCAGTGATTTTGACATGCTGTGGCACAGCGTGATTATCAGTTAAAGTAAGAATTATGAGAGCCTTATGAGAGTAATATGGAGAGTACATAATGTGTCTGGGGTATGGACAAAACTATTGTGAATTTTAGTAGAATTGAACATGATGCACTATGTCTCAAAGGCAATTCACCTTAGAAAATCAAGCAAATGAGCCAAGCCACATCTGTAGAACAAAAGTGAAAAACCAAAAGAAAATTCTTTGCAATTCTGGAAAAAAATGCAAAGTGAAACCAATGTGCCAATATTTACTCATCCCTCCATATTTGCAGATTTGATTATTCACGGATTTGATTAATATATTCTCTCTAGGAATATCTAGGTCCTCCAGTGTTACTCTATGGTCAACTTTAACTAACGGTCATACTGAAAGACCTAGAGATTCCTAGAGAGAATACTCTACTAGGCATTTGTAGCTCCTCCAGTGCAGTTGTATGGTGTCTGTTGGACATTGACCACAGAGTTGCATTGGAGGACTTAAGAGATTACTAGCGACGTATCATCTCAGGTAAAAACATGGTGTTCTTGTTATTTATGGCTTTTCCATATTCACGGTGTTCTTGTGCCCCTAACCTTAGTGAATATGGAGGAACACGTGTATTCAGCTGCATTTGAACTCCAACATACTTCTACTGTCAAGTCAGGACAGAAAGCAGGATAAACCATAAATCTCCCTAGAGGAGGACCATTCCCTCTGGTAGTCGCCAAACAGCAGCCAGTATGCGTGTCCAAACTCTTTTAAAACCAGAGTGATTCTCAAGAAGTTTCAAACTTATATTTATAAGAATTCCACTGGAGTCTCTTTTGTTGAATATGATTTTGGGGGTTGAGGAGTAATGGAAAAGCAAAATGGAGTTGAAAATGGGGTTACCTTTTGCTACCATATGACAATTACAGAAAAGGAAATGTAAGATGGCCAAAGACAGAAGATGAGGGTATAACAACCACCTTCATTCTTCTTAGAGGTGCTATGGCCAAGTTAAAATTAAATAGAAATGTAGTCCTGCAGTGGTCTTGTCACCTGATGTAATTTCCCCACCCTCCTCTTTTCTTCTCACCGGGCAACTGTGGTTACTTGCTGTTACTTCTGCTGCTGCTTTCCTTTACCTCAACCTGGCTCCCGCCATTCCCTCATGTTGGATGGACAGAGGGAGAGAAATACTGCCCCAGCTCTGTGCACCCTATATTTGTGTGTGTGCGTGCGCGCACACACCTCTGCCTGACCCATCCACTTCTCCACCTCTCCCTGCCATTCTGCTCCCTTCACTGGGGAGAAATAGCAGAAGTAGAAGCAATAACCACAGCCGCCCTGTCCACCATTCCCCGGGCAAGGGAGAGGAGAGAGCAGAAAGGGGCCAGAGACAACAAGCAACTGAATGAAGAGAGTGGATTTGTGTGGAGGGGGGAGAGGCGACAGAGAAGCTGACAGGACACACACACAGTGAGCAGAGCTCCATCCTCCCCCTCTCTGTCCAGTGTCAGGCTGTGTGAGGAGCATGGAGGGGAGATGGAGAAAGGAAAATACCACTTCCTGTGTTCAAGGAAAGGGCTTCTCTGTCTCTTTGTATGTCTGTTTCAGGGATTCCCTTTTTTTCTCAGGAAAGTCTGGCCTTTTTCTTTGGGTACCCCACTTATTCGACAGGGAGTAGAGCACATAATGTTTCTGCTTTCTGACAGTGCTCTGATCCCTAACCTGTCAAATGAGTGGAGGAGCCCTGAACACAAAGAAAGAACTGGCTACAGGTTAAATCCAGCACTGGCCCACTGTAGTGAATGGGATTTACCTTAGTTGTCATGAACAAGTCCCAATCATTTCAACTTGGGATTTAATAATAATAATAATTTTTTATTTATACAGTGGTACCCCGGGATACGAAAGCACCGCCTTACGAAATTTCCGGGATACGAAAAAATCCCATAGGAAAAAACTGTTCCGGGTTACGTTTTTTTTTTCGGCTTACGAAAAAATTTTTTGGTGCTTTTCGGCGCTTTTTCGCACGAAACGCGGCTTTCCAGCGCTAGCGCCTATGGCTTTTTCAGGTTACGAAAAAAATCGGGTTACGAACGCCGCGGCGGAACGAATTAATTTCGTAACCCGAGGCACCACTGTATGTCCCGCCTCTTCCAAGGATCGAAGTGGGATTACAACATTAAAATAATACAATACAGTTTAAGTAATCAATTAAATACTAATACTGAATTATACATCCCTATTAATTTGTTAAAATCTCCAAACATCAAATCATATACCATCATGATTAGGGGGGGGTCTTAATCATCGTCTCTATATCAAATCTGATGGGGAAGCCCGCCGGAAGAGATCTGTCTTAAGTACCTTCTTAAAGGCATCTAAAATGGTAATAAGACGGATTTCCTCCGGCACACTGTTCCATAGTTTAGGGGTTGCAACAGTAAATGCTCTGTAGGAAGTTGTGGTTAATCGAGTATTACAGTGTTTCAACAAATTCTTCCCTGGTGTTCTGAGTGTGCGGGGTGGATTATGTAGGGAGAGGCGTTCCTGCAAGTAACTCAAGCCCAAGCCATGTAGGGCTTTAAAGGTAATAACCAACACTTTGTATTGCGCCCAGAAGCTAATTGGCAGCCAGTGGAGAGATTTTAATACTGGTGTTATGTGGTCAAACCTAGAAATACCGGTGATCAATCTGGCTGCTGCATTTTGAATCAGTTGAAGCTTCCGAACTTGGTGGTAATAATAATAATAATAATAATAATAATAATAATAATAATAATAATAATAATA